>NW_026875952.1:0-189374 GCF_032173495.1 Musca vetustissima
TAAAAAGTAGTCCTCAGAAGACCTGAGGAATTTTCTATGGAAAAAGGGGACCTGAGGATTTTTGTCTATAGAAGTCTCCTCAGGGGACCTGAGGATTTTTTCTATACTAAAAAATGTCATCAGGTCCCTTGAGGACTACTTTTTTCTATAGAAAACGATTCTCAGGTCCCTGAGGAGAATTTTTCCTATAGAATAAATTCCTCAGGTCCCCGGAAGACTACTTTTTTGTAGAAAAAATTCCTCAGGACACTGAGGCCCTTAGGAGAATTTTTTCTATAGAAAAAAAAATTCCTCAGGTCCCCGGAGGACTACTTTTTTATAGAAAAAATTCCTCAGGACACTGAGTTGACTTTTTTCTATAGAATACATTTTTTCAAGTCCCCTAAGGAGACTTTTTTCTAAAGAAAAAAATCCAGGACCCTGAGACTTTTCTCTATAGAAAAAATTCCTAAGGGCTTTGAGGACACTTTTGTGTACAAAAAAAAATTCCTCAGGCCCCATGAGGACTATTTCATTTTAAAGAAATAAAATCCTCAGGACTCCTGAGAATTTCTGTTTTTCCAAAAAAAAAAATCTCAGGTTCCTTGAGAACTCAGGACAACATTTTCTATAAAAAAAAAGAAAATGTCCTGAGGACTACATTTTCTATAGAACAAAATCCTCAGGGCTCTGAAGAGTCTTTAAAAAATACTCTGCTCTGAGGTGGCTGTTTTCTTTAAAATTCCTTAGGATACTGAGACAAACTTTTATGTTCTAACATCTGTCCTTTTGTTATGAAAATGTATTAATCTGACATTTGGGTTTCGGAATTATCTGTGGACCCATTATCTTCGTTCCAAAAAAAGTTCTGACAAAATATGACCATATGTATGTATGTGCGTTTATTTACACACCTTGCATTATAAATACGGCCATTAACATTTCAAATGAGGATTGAAAATGTCATTTTACAAAAACAACAACAACAACAAAATATGACATATGAACACATAAATGTCAAATAAAGCAAAAACAAAAAACAAACATAATTTTTGAACATTTGTGACCAATTGCCGGGGCTTAAGGGATTTTTAGGTTTCCCATTTCGATTTGAGTAATTTATGTTTTTATTTTTGTATTTTTTTTTTTGGCTGCTGATGTTGTTGTTATTGCCGTTGTTTTATTAGACAAATTTTGTATATTTGAGTTGTTGTTATTACTGTTGTTATTTTATGCAGCATATGTTGTTCTACATTATAATGTTTATATAATATGCCACAATTTATAGGAGTTCCCAGTGACAGCAAAAGAACACCACACACACACTTACATACATACACATTTACATAAATGCCTATCAGCAGCCTCTCTGCCAGCCCTTTCATAAACATGAATACATAGATATTTTACATACATTTGTGTAGTATTTTCCAGTGAGTGTGTATGTGAGGGGGAATCACATTTGTTTGGATTATGACCTCCCTCACCTCTTTGCCAACCACTGCTAATCTCTGTGGCTTATAGCTAAAAATCATAAAATATGGGTCACAATTTCCATTGACCACAAAAACAGAGAGAGAGAGACAAATAAACTGACAGACACAGGACGACAACAACACCAACACCTATAAAAATATGTAATTTAAATTAATGTTGCCAAACCTAATTGACCACTCATTTTAACCACTTTTAACAAAGTGTCACATGGGTTTCGGTAATAATTGTAACAAGTTTGCTATCAGAGAGGGGAGGAAGAGGCTCAAAATTTGCCAAATAATTAATAAATGGGGATTTAGAATATTGTACGGATTTAAATAATAATATTTATATTTTGATCAAATGAAATGTGGACTAGGGATAAGTTGTAATAAAAAAAAATTAAATAAAATTGGATTAAATAAAATAATAATAAGACAATTTCAGGGGATCTGACCCAACAATGGGAGGATTTTTAATTATACTTTTTTTTAAGAACCACAAAGATTTGGGTTTGTTTTTTTAACAGTGAATGTAGGTGTAGATTTTTTGTACTTGAATTCTTTCATATATATATATATATATATATATATATAAAAGGGGAGGAATTTTTTCTTTAAAAATTATTTTTATAGAAAAAATTCATCTGAGAAGATTTTATAAAAATAAAAAAATATCTTAGGGCCCTGAAGAGATTTTTTTACACAAAAAAAAAAAAATAATAATAAAATAAAAAACCGCCAGCGCTATGAGGAAACATTTGTCTATAAAGAAAAAATTCTAAGAGCTCGGAGGAGACATTTTTCTGTAGAAAAACAAAATCCTATGGGCACCGAGGAGACATTTCACCATAGAAAACAATTCCTTAGGGGTCTGTGAAAACTTTTCAATAGAAGCAAATTCAAGTCAGGTCCCTGAGGAGGAGACTTTTGTGTCTAGACAAAAATTCTTCAGGTCCCCTGAGGACTATTTTTTTTTTAATAAAATCCTCAGGTCCTCGGAGAAATATTGTTTTCTACAGAAAAATAAACCTCATGTCTCCTGAGAACTATTTTTTCCTACTTTTTCCAGAAATCCTCAAAACCTGGAGGGGTAATTTTGTGTTAATCGGACAATGATTATGAGTTTGGTGCTTCATATGTGGGAGCTGTATCGAAATCTAAACCGATTTTTCCGAAACTTACCACACATCGTTCTAGACTTAATTCAGTATTCTATTCCAAATTTCGTGCAAACCGAAGGATATATAGGAACTTTGGTGCACCGTTTACCTAAAATCGGACGAAAATACAGTGGTGGTCACAGAATTAAAACATTTACTGTGGTATACATTTTTTGAGCATTTTTGATGTTCATTTTGATGTTCAGAATTTTTGATGTTCAACACAAGTCTTCAAATATTTGTCAAAGTGTAAAATTTTCCCTAAAGTAAAAAATCACACAATGTTTTAATTATATGGCCACTTGAAAATCGATGTATTTTCATAAAAACCGTTATTTATGGAAAATTGCATGCAATAATTTTCTATTTTCGCACTAAATCTCTTAAGTGCAGTATATCGAAGTGTTCTGAATTAAAAAAAAATCAAAAATACTTCAAACGAATCGAGGGCTGATCAAAAATGTTTACCACAGTAAATGTTTTAATTCTGTGACCACCACTGTATATATGTGGGAGCTATATCTAAATTTGAACCGATTTTTCCCAATTTCAATAGGGTTCGTCCTTAGGGCAAATAAATGAGCTGTGCCAAATTTCATCAAAAATGCGACCTGTACTTTGTTTACAATTGTAAAATCGCCAGGTCGATTTTTCTATAGAAAAAAAACCTAAGGATCCGAGGACAGATCTGTTGAAACTTTTTTTCTATAAAAAAAAATTCTCAATGCTTTGATGCTTTTGTGTATAGAAAAAAAATCTCAGGTCCCCTGAGGACTATTTTTATACCCTTCACCACACTGTGGTACAGGGTATTATGTCTTCGTGCGTATGCTTGTAACAGGCAAAAAGAAACGAGATATACACATGGTTCCTTTTGAGAATATGCATAGAATCACTTTCTATGTCGATTAATGCATGTCCGTCCGTCTGTTGGTGTTAAATTGTTAACAAATTACAAGTCGCATTTATGATCCGATTTGGATGAAATTTGGCACAGCTCATTTATTTGACCTAAGAACGAACCCTATTGAAATTTGTGAAAATCGGTTCAGATTTTGATATAGCTCCCATATATATTTTCGTCCGATTTTATGTAAAAGGTGCGTATATATCTTTAGATTTGCACGAAATTTGGCATAACGTACTAAATTGAGCATAGAGTGATGTCTGCCAAGTTTCGTATAAATCGGTTTAGATTTCGATATAGCTCCCATATATATTTTCGTCCGATTGAAGGTAAATGGCGTACCAAAGTCCCTATATATTCTTCGTTTTGCACGAAATTTGGCATAGCGTACAGAATTAAGTCAAGAATGGTGTGCGTTAAGTTTCGTGAAAATCGGTTGAGATTTAGATATAGCTCCCATATATATTTTCTTCCTATTTTGGGTAAATGGAGCATTAAAGCCCCTATATTTCTTTCGATTCGCACCAATTTTGGCATAGCGTACTGAATTCAGTCTAGAGTGATGTGTGCTAATATCGGTTCAGATTTCGATATAGCTCCCATATACAGTTTCGACCGATTTTACGCAAATGGTGCATCAAAGTCCTTATATATCTTTCGATTTCCTCGAAATTTGGCATAGCGTACTGAATTAAGTCTAGATAGATGTGTGCTAAGTTTCGTAAAAATCGGTTCAAATTTAGATATAGCTCCCATATATATTTTCGTCCGATTTAAGGTAAATGGTGCACCAAAGTCCCTATATATTCTTCGTTTTGCACCAAATTTGGCATAGTGTACTGAATTAAGTCAAGAATGGTGTGCGTTAAGTTTCGTGAAAGTCGTTTCAGATTTAGATATAGCTCCCATATATATTTTCTTCCGATTTTGGGCAAATGGTGCATTAAAGCCCCTATATTTCTTTCGATTTGCACCAAATTTGGCATAGCGTACTGAATTCAGTCTAGAGTGTGCTATGTTTCCTGAAAATCGGATCCGATTTGGATATAGCTCCCATATATATTTTCGTCCGATTTAAGGTAAATGGTGCACCAAAGTCCCCATATATCTTTCGATTTGTACCAAATTTGGCATAGCGTACTGAATGTATCAAATATATATATATATATATATATATAAATATTTCGAACGGGTGTTTGATAAATCGATTTTCATAAATTTGTTCCATTGTAAGCAAACGACTCTAAATCTTCCCGAATTAAATTAAATTTAGCATATGTTGCAGAAAGACAAGAGTATGTCCCTCTAGGAAACTTAGACATTAAATTGTTAGGATATATATGAAACCCAAAGTGGTGAAGGGTATCATATAGTCAGCCCAGTCCGATTATACTACTTTCCTTACTGGTTTATATTTATTTTTCTAGGCCTTCGATTGGTGAGGATTTTTGTGTTTTAATTATTTTTTCAAGAACCTATCAAGGGAACAATTTTGTATATAGGTCCATATTTTCACATAGCTAACCTATATGAAGGTCCCGTCGCATTTTGGTTGTGCTGAATTTTATAGCAACATTTTCTAACTTGTGTGTTTGTAAAAAAACCAATTCGAACTCAGCATTGCAAACAAATCCGTAGGCCTGGTTTTCTGTGGGAGTTTTCCTGGGGCATGTGGATTATTATTTTCTAAATTTCAATGTACAGACTTTTCTAAGTATTTTTCTTCATAAATCAAAAAAAAAAAAAAAAATACTCGTAGGCTCACATGTTAATTTCATATATATATATATATTGTATATATAAAGATACATTTTTTCTAAGAAAAAATCCTTCGTCCTGAGGATCATTTCTTTTATAGGACCTAGAATTGTTTCTTCTTTAATTTTCCAGCAAAAAAAAAAAATTATTGGCAAATAAGTACGAATAAATGGTTATATACGGAATATCTTTTTTTATTAATAATGCTAATAATTTGTCAATCCATTCAAATTTATTTCAACACCTACACCTGAACATTTCACTCATGTAAATACCGGCCAAATCAACTCAATTAGTTGGTAGTTGAATTACCAAGTTCCAAGTGACCAACTAGGAAAGATACTCGCTTAAAAAGCTAAACTAAATATATGTAGTACCGCAAATTAATGCTTAATAAGCTTCAATTCTAAAATTCTGATTTTAAAATCAACTGAATAAAATAAGTACAAAAAAATTAAGGCCCAAAGGCTCCGCAATAGCTGCAACAGTTAAAAATGCTTTTAATTTTTTTTTTACGTTAAATTTTTAAATTCTAAAACTTTACTTTCCTCATTTATAGAAAATATGTTTTGTTCATAATATTTTTCTTTCACATTCAAAATCATTTCAAAAAAGACTACGTCTCAGCACCATTAATTTTCCCCCTGCCATTCACAACTGTCTTTTATTCCACAATTCTATTTCAATTACTTTTTTCCTTTTCTATTTATTTTTGTATTATTTATTTTTTTTTTTTTTTGAATTTATCAAAACAATTTATTTATAAATATTTAATTTGTTTTTACAGAAGAGAAAATAAATCAATAAAGTGAAAACGAAAATCTTACAAAACAAATCCAAAAAGACAAATAACAAAAAATCCTGAACCAATAAAATTAAAAAAATATATATTGAGTAATAAATTGAATATTGAAAACATCAGAAAAAAAACCTGCCCTGCCCCAATCCAACAAAAAGGCAATATTTCTCTAACGATGGAACTGATGATAATGACCTCAACATTGAAGGTATTCTCAAAATAAAAAATGCTTGTAAAAATTTAAAAAAAAAAATCTTAATCTCCCCCCTTTTGCCTACTTCAAATAAAACAGTTACATGATTCCCTTCACAAAACCACCCACCTCCCCTTCATTAAAATAAAAACAAAGAACTAAAAAATAGTTGTATTTGTAAAACTTCTTTTCACCACTAAGCTAAAAATCTCTAAGCTATAAAATCTCTACTATTTTTGTCTCGTTTTAACAAACTTTTTTGCATTTACAATTAAAAATAGCATTTTTTTATAATACCCCTCGTAATGCTCTTCCCCCTCTCTTTTAATAAAAAAAATACTTCCCAAACAAGCCTTAAATTTAATTAATTGCAAAAAACCAAAAACACACACACTTGTGTATGCTTCTTTTTCTATATAATAAAAATATATAAAAAGTTAAATAAATTAAAAAAAAATAAATTGCTTATGAAACTAAAGTCTCTTAAAACAGATTAAATCATATTTCTAATATATTGCTAAAACCACCTAAAAATAACTAATTTAAAAAAAAAATATTTTTATTATTTTTTTTTGCATGTCTATTTATGTTTTTTTTTATTTTTAAACCGGCTTTTGTATTTTTTTATGTTCATCAGATTTTCTACAAATTATTTTTTAGGTTGTTTTTATAAAAAATATTTTTTCGAATCTATCAAAGTCTTGAATTTTCCAAAAATTATTTGGGTCTACCAAAGGCGTAGATTTGTTCAAAAATATTTTTAAGTAGGATTTTTTCTGCGGATTTTTCAAAGACGTAGATTTTTTTAAAAAATATTTTTAAGTGGGATTTTTTTTGCGGATTTTTCAAAGGCGTGGATTTAATAAAAAATTTTTTTGGGATCTAACAAAGGCGTGTCGCCACCTGGCGTAGCTATTTTCATGACTCGATGAAATAGTGTGCTAGTATGTGCCGCGTGTTCACCCATAAGAACTATAAAAAATGGGTTGAGGAGTCGGGTTAGTTGCCCACACTCGGAAAACCCCTCCTACTATGAAAAAGCAAAGAAAATGAAAAGCAAACCCCCTAATGTTGAGACCCCCGCAACGTATAAAGAACCACGATCTGCGAATCTGCACTTGGAATGTGCGCACGTTGTACAGAACAGGCGCAGTTTTCGCTTTGGCGGATGTAATCAAGAAGTATTGGTGCCCTACAGGAAATGCGATGGAAAGGAACTGGCGCAAATAAATCAGATGAATATGCCCGGTATTATAGCTGCCACGAAACGAAGACATGAATTTGGCTGCGAATTTATGGTTAACAGGAGAACAAAGGACCTCGTCTCCAGATTCACTCCAGTAGATGAGCGAATTGCTAAAATCCGTATAAAAGCGAAGTTCTTCTACACCAGTCTCATTTCCGCCCATGCTCCGACCGAAGATAAAGATGAACAGACCAAAGACATATTTTACGAGCGCCTAGAAACAGCATAAGATCGTTGCCCTGGCCATGATGACATTAAAATTTTGCTAGGAGATTTTAATGCAAAAAATCGGAAGGGAAAATATCTTTGGCCCCACCGTCAGAAAATTCATCCTCCATGAAGAAACATCAGACAACGGCATGGGTTTGATTGACTTCGCGGCAGCACAAAATATGGTAGTTAGCAGCACCATATTCAAGCATCTCGATATACACAAGGCCACTTGGATTTTACCGATCGAACAAGGAGAAATCATATCGATCATGTTGTGATAGGCGGAAGGCATTCGTCCAGCACTTTAGATGTTCGATCGATCCGAGGAGCGAATATCGATTCGGACCACTACCTTGTGGCAGCCAAGGAACGCATCCATCTTAATGCAGCAGCAAAGGTGCGATCTAATGTAACACGGAAATTTGACGTCAAAAAGCTGCAAACACAACATATAGTAGAAGCCTACTCCGCTCAACTTACCCACCTCCTTGATGAAAGCACTTCTTGTTCCGATAGTAGTATAGAAACACAATGGCAGAGAATTGACCACTCCCTACAAACTACAGCGAAAAGCAACACTTGGGTACCAAAAACCACCACCACGAAACCCATGGTACGATCAGGAGTGACGTAATGCTAACTCATGTGAAAAACGCAGCGTATAGGGCAACCCTGCGGACAGTAGCAACACGTACTGCGATGGAGAAATATCGGGAGAATAGGAGAGAGGAGAAACGTATTTTCAGAAAAAAGAAGAAAGAATAAGAAAAACGTGAGCATGATCAAATCGAGATGTACAGGAGTCGGAATGAAGTCCGAAAATTCTACCAACGGGTAAAACACCAAACCGAAGGCTTTGGTGCAGGCACATCCTCCTGTAGAGATAAAGAAGGAAACCTGGTGACAGATACAGACAGCGTGCTGAGGATCTGGAAGGAGCATTTTAAAAAATTTCTGGTATCAAATAGTAGCGGTGAAGAGGATACTCCAGAACCAATAATAGATGACGGTATAGAGTGTATATCACATAGGCAAGATGAAGTTAGAATAGCAATCAATCGGCTGAAGAATAATAAAGCAGCAGGTGTCGATAGGTTACAAGCCGAACTATTCAAGACTGGTGGTCAGATGCTCGTAAGAAGCATGCACCAGCTGATTAGTACAATTTAGCTAGAGGAAAGCATGCCCAATGATTGGAACCTCAGCATCCTGGGTCCCGTACACAAAAAAGGAGACAAGACGATATGTGCCAACTATAGAGGAATAAGTCTCCTTCCCCTCGCATATAAAGTGCTATCCAGCATACTGTGTGAACGACTGAAGCCAATGGTCAATGACATTATTGGACCATACCAATGTGGCTTCAGACCTGGCAAATCCACCATTGACCAGATTTTCACTCTGCGCCAAATACTGCAAAACAACCCACGAAAAACACATCGACACATTCCACCTATTCGTCGACTATAAAGCCGCATTCGACAGCCCTATCCATTCAGAGGTGTTTAAATCTGCGTTTGGCATTCCTGCGTTTGGCATTCCTTCAAAATTAATACGGCTATGCAGGATAACATTAAATGACACAAGGTCTGCATTTGAAGTCGGAAAGGTCCTATCGAAGCCCTTTAATACGAAGATTCAGACAAGGTGACAGTTTGTCGTGTGACCTTTTTAACATCCAGCTGGAAAAGGTCATACGAGAGGCAAAGGTGAACCGAAATGGCATTCTGTACACCAAACAACGCCAGTTACTCGCCTAGGCCAATAACGTCGATATAATGGGTCAAACACTGAAAGCGGTAACAGCCACCTTTGAACAAATTGCGAAGGAGTCTGCCAAAGTGGGTCTGGCAGTAAACGGCGAGAAGACCAAGCTGATGGTATCATCGCGCAAGACGTACAGTAAACTCGGATCAACTGTGGAACTTGAGAACTATAGCTTCGAGGTAGCCAAAGATTTTATATACCTTGGTACCGCCATAAATAAAACGAATGTCTTCAGTTTTGAAATTCGGAGAAGAATAGTGATGACCAACAGATGCTACTATGGCCTGAGCAAACAACTCAAAAGCAAGGCCACCTCCCGCCAGACCAAACTCACACTCTACAAGACGCTGATACTACCCGTTCTATTATATGGATCCGAACCATGGGTACTTACGCAAGCAGATGAGGCAACTCTTAGAGTGTTTGAGAGAACAATTCTCCGTCTGCTTTGACGGTGAATATCGCCGTCGAATGAACCATGAGTTGTACCAGCTATTCTCGGACATCGACATTGTTAGACGTATTGAGCTGCAGCGACTACGTTGGCTAGGTCATGTTGTGAAAATGGATGAAGATGCCCCATCCCAAAAGGCATAGAAAAGCGAACCAGCAGAAGAGGAAGGCCACGAATAAGATGGAAAGACCAAGTGGAAGACAATATTGCCGAATATGGTCTTTCGAATTGGAAAAACTGCGCAAAAGACCGACGCGCCTGGATATCTTTTTTAAGCTCGGCTTATGGAACGAAAGTTCTGTCACAAGCCAGCTAAGTAAGTAAGTTATTTTTAGGGTCTTTTAGAGGTGTGGATTTTTTTTAAAGAATATTTTTCAGTGTCTAGCCAAGGCGTAGATTTTTGAAAGAATATTTTTCAGGGTCCTTTAGAGGCGTGGATTTTTTAAACAATATTTTTCAGGGTCATCCTAAGGCGTGGATTTTCAGGGTTCTCCTAAGGCGTGGATTTTTTAAAGAATATTTTTCAGGGTCATCCTAAGGCGTGGATTTTCAGGGTCCTCCTAAGGCGTGGATTTTTTAAACAATATTTTTCAGGGTCATCCTAAGGCGTGGATTTTCAGGGTCCTCCTAAGGCGTGGATTTTTTAAAGAATATTTTTCAGGGTCAGGTTCTACCCAAGGCGTAGATTTTTTTAAACAATATTTTTCAGGGTCATCCTAAGGCGTGGATTTTCAGGGTTCTCCTAAGGCGTGGATTTTTTAAAGAATATTTTTCAGGGTCATCCTAAGGCGTGGATTTTCAGGGTCCTCCTAAGGCGTGGATTTTTTAAAGAATATTTTTCAGGGTCATCCTAAGGCGTGGATTTTCAGGGTCCTCCTAAGGCGTGGATTTTTTAAACAATATTTTTCAGGGTCATCCTAAGGCGTGGATTTTCAGGGTCCTCCTAAGGCGTGGATTTTTTAAACAATATTTTTCAGGGTCATCCTAAGGCGTGGATTTTCAGGGTCCTCCTAAGGCGTGGATTTTTTAAACAATATTTTTCAGGGTCATCCTAAGGCGTGGATTTTCAGGGTTCTCCTAAGGCGTGGATTTTCAGGGTTCTCCTAAGGCGTGGATTTTTTAAACAATATTTTTCAGGGTCATCCTAAGGCGTGGATTTTTTGGGTCATCCTAAGGCGTGGATTTTTTGGGTCCTCCTAAGGCGTGGATTTTTTAAACAATATTTTTCAGGGTCATCCTAAGGCGTGGATTTTTTGGGTCATCCTAAGGCGTGGATTTTTTGGGTCCTCCTAAGGCGTGGATTTTTTAAACAATATTTTTCAGGGTCATCCTAAGGCGTGGATTTTCAGGGTCCTCCTAAGGCGTGGATTTTTTAAACAATATTTTTCAGGGTCATCCTAAGGCGTGGATTTTCAGGGTCCTCCTAAGGCGTGGATTTTTTAAACAATATTTTTCAGGGTCATCCTAAGGCGTGGATTTTCAGGGTCCTCCTAAGGCGTGGATTTTTTAAACAATATTTTTCAGGGTCATCCTAAGGCGTGGATTTTCAGGGTCCTCCTAAGGCGTGGATTTTTTAAACAATATTTTTCAGGGTCATCCTAAGGCGTGGATTTTCAGGGTCCTCCTAAGGCGTGGATTTTTTAAACAATATTTTTCAGGGTCATCCTAAGGCGTGGATTTTCAGGGTCCTCCTAAGGCGTGGATTTTTTAAAGAATATTTTTCAGGGTCAGGTTCTACCCAAGGCGTAGATTTTTTTAAACAATATTTTTCAGGGTCTAGCCAAGACGTAGATTTGTTAAAGAATATTTTTCAGGGTCTAGCCAAGGCGTGGATTTTTTAAAAATTATTTTTGGGTCTATCAAAGTCTTGATTTTTTATAAATATTTTTTTTTGTATTTCTGTAACCTTTTCAGTTTCGGAACATCATTTATTTTCCATCTGTATGAAATTTACCATTCTTTAATGTTATTGTTATTATTGCTGTTGTTGTTGTTTATATATCATATTTATGCAAATTATTTGTTGTTGTTAATATGTTGTTGTTCTTGTCGTTGTTGTTGTTTGGCATGCCATGACATATAGCATGTTTGCACTTGGTGGCTTTGTTCGTTGGTAATCTGTTTTTCTTTTATTTTCCTCTGTTGTTTTTTCCTGTATGTGTGTGTGTGTGTGATTTTTCCCTCAATGCTTCATTTCATCAGAGGGCTTTTGTTTAATAGAAACAAAGCAACAAAAACAAAAGAAAAATGAAAATATGAAACATTCATTTATAACAAATACAATAATAATAATAATAAAAAATAATCATAATGCAAAAATGTTAAAAATCTATTGAAATTTACAAACACACATACACATATGTATATGTATTTATTTATGGTATTCATGGATAAAAGAAAACATCTCTGAATTGTTTTTTAGCCATGATTTTCATGTGTGGCTTGGTTAAAAAAAAAAAAAAAATACAAAAAACAGAAAATAATAATAAGTTCTGCCATAACAAGGAGAGTCTGTTTCTTTTTTTATAGTCAACCTGCCAAAACAATAGCCTGGCTGGCTGGCTGGCAGCCGAATTATTGCAATTAAATAACAAAGAAAAAGAAATCAAACAAAAAGGTCGATATTTAAAAAAAAGAGAACAAAGTGAATTTTTTGCTGCAATTAATAATAGAGTCGGAAGGGAAAAATACCATTTTTATATCGGAAATTATGATTGGTGGGTTGGATTGGTAATACCAAGCTAACAAACCAATAATTATTTGTCAATGACAACTGTGGGCGTGGATTTTATTTTAAATATTTTTTGCGGTCTTTTTATAGACGTAGATTTAAAAAAATGGCGTGAATTTATAAAAAAAAAATCATTTTAAAGGATAAAAAATAGGCGTGTTTTTTTAAGTCTACTCAGGGACCTGAAGACATTTTTTCTGTATAAAAAAAGTGTACTGTTAAATATCTCGGAATAACAGTGTCAGAGCGTTTGAATTTTCTTCCACACTTCGATCGGTTGAAAGAGAAGTTGACAACGGTCGTTGGGACCATCAGGCGTGTTTTGCGGACTAATTGGGGCTTGAGTAGGCGTTCTGTACGAATCATATATGGTGGGCTTTTTGTTGCCTGCGCAACTTATGTTACACCTATATGGTACAGAACTGCCTCTTCTGTCTTCGGGCAGAAGAAGCTCCTTTCGTGTCAGCAGGTCGTCATGTTAGCGTGCTTGCCAGTGTGTCGCACTGTTTCAACAGAGGCGTTGCAGGTGCTGCTTGGCGCCGCGCCGCTTGATCTTGAAGTGAGATGTAGGGCTATTTTGTACAAGCTTAAGCGTGGTTTGCAGTTGGATGAGGATGATTGGCTCAGGCCTTCTGATTTGGTGGATGGGGAGAGTAGGCGGTACAGCACAATCCTTCGGGATTGTGTTGTTGATAGGTGGAGGACAAGGTGGACGAACAGTGACAAAGGGAGGGTGACGTACGAATTTATTCGTGACGCAACGTTCGTAGTGGACCGGCCAGACTTTCGCTTCGGCTTAAGTACTGGTTTCTTACTGACGGGGCATGGCTCTCTCAATGCTTTTCTGCATAAGAGAGGCCTTGCCCAGACGGATTTATGTGGGTGCGGGATGACTGAGGACTGGAAGCATATACTGACGGAATGCTGTTACTATGATGACATTAGAGATTTAGCAAGTATGGGTATATCGAATGGAGGGGCGGGGTGGGATTTCAGTAGGGCTCTTGAAGACGATCGGACCTTTAGTTGTTTAAGTAGTTTTGCTTGTGAAGCATTTAGGAGAAGGACAGTACTTAGCGGAGGTGGTCCTCGTGCATAGCCCCCTTGCAGTTGGGTTGGTCGGTTGCACCGATTGGTGGTGGTGGGTTGGTGCTGTTGGGTGCGGTCGTTGGTGGAGAGCTGCGGTTGTTGTGGCTGCTGTGCTTCGCTGTCGTGCCGCATCGTGGGAGGTTCGCGGTCTCTCTTCTTTGCGGAAGTCACTTCTGCGGTTGTGGATGTAGTGTAGGCTGCCCATGAGGGCAGTTTCGTTGATTGTTTGTCTTGTGTTGTCCGTTGCCGCGGTCCTTGGGCCCTTTGTGCAGTCCGTGAGGACAGCATGTTAATTGTTTGTGTTTTGTGCTTTTGTTCATCGTCGCCACTGCCTGTGGCAAGGTCTTCCTTGTCACTTGCAGTACTTTGCTGCCGTTGCCGTTGTTATTTTTGTTTTGGGATACCAGCCCGGACTTGTGTCGAACTGGAAGAGGCTTCGGTCTCGACCCTGAGCTGAGGTTTTCTGTACCGCGGGTGTCAGGTGACCCTGGATCTGTTGATCCATCCTGACAGTTGGTGTGGCCCCCTGGGGAGCTTCGCGGAGGTTGTGGTTTCGCCCCACACCAAGGGGGATAGAATGCCTTCTGCATGCTCTCCGATTGGTACAGCACTTTGCTGCTGGTGCGCTGGTGGGCGCATATCCGCCTGTGGCTCAGCCACTGCGAGGTAGGCCTTTGGGCAGGTACTCGCATAAAGCACTTTCAGATACTGTATAAAAAAAGTCTCCTTAAGGGACCTCAAGGATTCCACAAGGATTATATTTAAATATATATATATATATATATATATTAAGTCTCCTCAGGGGACCTGCCGACATATTTTTCTTTAGAAAAAAAAAATCTCCTCGGCGACCTTAAGTATCACACAAGGCTTATATTTAAAAAATATATATTTTTCAAGTCTACTCAGGGCCTGACGAAAATTTTTTCCTTAGAAAAATAATACCACAGGGGCTTGTCGAAAATTTTTTTTCAATAGAAAAAGTCTCCGCAGGGATTTTTTCTATAGAAAATATACGCCTTCTATAGAAAAAAGTCTCCTCGTTAGAAAAAAGTCCCTGATGATTTTGTTCTTTGGAAAAAGTTCCATATGGAGCCTGAGATTCCAAAGAATTTATTTTCTATAGAAAAATATCTCCCCAGTTGCCTCGTCAGAAATCTTAGTCTCTTCAGGGTCCTGAGAATTTTATTTCCACACTGTGTTACAGGGTATTATGTCTTTGTTTGTCTATCTGTCCATGTTAAATTGTAAACAACGTACAGGTCGCATTTATAATCCGAATTGGATGAAATTTGGTACAGACCACTTATTTGGGCCAAGAACGAACCCTATTAAAATTGGGAAAAATTTAGACATAGCTCCCATTTTAATTTTTATCCGATTTTATGTAAACGGTGCACCAAAGTCCCTACATATATATACTGAACTAGGTCTAGAATGATGTGTGTTAAGTTTACTGAAAATCGGTCCAAATTTAGACATAGCTTCCATATACATTTTCGTCCGATTTTATGTAAATGGTGTACCAAAGTCCCTAAGTAGCTTTCGATTTGCACGAAATTTGGCACAGCATACTGAGTTATGCCTAGAATGATGTGTGTTAAGTTTCGTGAAAATCGGTCCAAATTTAGATATAGCTCCCATATATATTTTCGTCCGATTTAAGGTAAATGGTGCACCAAAGTAGCTAAATATCTTTCGATTTGCACGAAATTTGACACAACGTAGTTAATTGAGCTTAGAATGATGTGTGCTAAGTTCCTTGAAAATCGGTTCAGATTTAGACATAGCTCCCATATACATTTTCGTCCGATTTTATGTAAATGGTGTACCAAAGTCCCTAAATAGCTTTCAATTTGCACGAAATTTGACACAGCGTACTGAGTTATGCCTAGAATGATGTGTGTTAAGTTTCGTGAAAATTGGTCCAAATTTAGATATAGCTCCCATATCTATACTCGTCCGATTTAATGTAAATGGTGTACCAAAGTCCCTAAATATCTTTCGATTTGCAAGATATTTGGCACAGCGTATTGAATTAGGTCTAGAAGGGTGTGTGTTAAGTTTTCTGGAAATCGGTTCAGATTTAGATATAGCTCTCATATATATTTTCGCCCGATTTAGGATAGATGGTGTACCAAAGTTCCTATATGGCCTTCGATTTACAAATCGAAAGATATTTATGGACTTTGGTGCACCATTTATCTTAAATCGGCTTAATTCACAAATTTCTGTGCCAAATTTCGTGGAAATCGAAAGATATATAGGCACTTAGGTGCAACATTTACCTGCAATAGGACGAAAATATATATGGGAGCTATATCTAAATCTGGACCGATTTTTACGAAACTTGGCAGACATCACTCTAAGCTCAATTCAGTACGTTATGGTAAATTTCGTGCAAATCGAAAGATCTGTAGGGACTTTGATGCGCCATTTACATTAAATCGGACGAAAATATGTATGGGAGCTATATCTAAATCTGAACCGATTTTCACGAAACTTGGCAGACATCATTCTAGGCCCAATACAGTACATTATGCAAAATTTCGTGCAAATCGAAAGATATATTGGGACTTTGGTGCACCATTTACCTGAAATCGGATGAAAATATATATGGCAGCTATATCTAAATCTGACCAGTTTTTCTTCAATTTCAATAGGGTTCGTCCTTGGGCCAAATAAGTGACTTGTGCCATTCATTCAAATCGGATTATAACTACGATCTGAACTTTGTTTACAATGTAACATCTACAAACGGACGGACGGACAGACGTACGGACATGTGTAAATCGACTCAGAAAGTGATTCTATGCATATTCTCAAAAGGAACCCTGGGTCTATCTCGTTTCCTTTTGCCTGCACCACAGTGTGATGAACGGTATAAAAAGGCGTGGATTTTTTAAAAAAATATTTTTCAAAGGATAAAAAGTCGGGGATATTTAAAAAAAAACTAGTTTTCAAAGGAAAAACAAAAGGTGTGGATTAAAAAAAATTAAAAGATAAACAATAGGCGTGGATTTAAAAAAATATTAATTTTGAAAAAGTATTTTTCTATAGAACTTGACGCGATTTTTTTCTATAGAAAAAAAGTCTCCTCAGGGACCTGACGAAAATTTTTCTATAGAAAAAAGGCTCCTCAGGGTCCTGATGAAATTTTTATTCTATGGAAAAAAGTCTCCTCTGGGAACCTGAGGAATTTTATTTCTATAGAAAAAAGTCTACTCAGGGAGCCCGAGATACAAGATAATTTTTTTCTATAAAAATAAGTCTTCTCAGAATTTTATTTCTATAGATAAAAGTTTCCTCAGGGAGCTGACGATTTTTTTTTATAAAAAAAAATCTCATCAGGGCCCTGAGATTTATTCATATAGTAAACAATCTTCTTAGGTACTTACGGTATTTTTTTCTATAGAAAATATTAATCCTTAGGGACCTGAGGATTTTTTTTCTATTATAGAAAGTCTCCTCATGGGCCTAAACATTATTTTATTGAAAAAAAAAAATTCAGTCCCATGAGGTGACTTTTGCAATAGGAAAATGTCTTAGACCCATGAAGAAACTTTTTTCAAAAGAAAAAAATCACAGGTCCCTTAGGATTTAAAAAAAATTAAAAGATAAACAATTGGCGTGGATTTAAAAAAAATATTAATTTTGAAGAAGTATTTTTCTATAGAAAAAAGTCTCCTCAGGGGACCTGAGGAATTTTTTTTATAGAAAAAAGTCTCCTCAGGGGACTTGACGTGATTTTTTTTTCTATAGAAAAAAAGTCTCCTTAGGGGACTTGACGAAATTTTTTCTGTAGAAAAAGGCTCCGCAAAAGAAAAAAATCACAGGTCCCTTAGGATTTCTCCCTTAAAAACCATGAAAAATAATTTTTAAAAAATGCCCGCTTATCGTGGACTTTGACAAATAGTTAAATCCGCGCCTATGGAATTCCTTGAAAAAAAATATTGTATAAAAGTCCACGTCTTTGGCAGATTTGGAAAAGTAATTTTACGTGGCCTTTGAAATATAATTTTTAAGAAATTCCTTGACCATATTGGTGCAATCAATTCTTAAAAACATTCCAGTCTACATATGACTCAAATGTGGAAAAAAACTTTAATGAAGAAGATCTTCTGCAGTGCTTCTGGTTGAAACTAGTGTGAATAGGAACTTTGTAGTTTTATTTAATTTTTTTTTTTTTATGTGTTTCGATAACTCTCCTCCGTCATCCATTGATGTCCCAAAGATCTATTGCAAAAGAAATGTGTGTGTGTGTGTTTATTGTTGTTGCTTTGTTTGTTTGTCTGTATGGTTGGCAGGGTATTATGGAACAATTAAGAAGCCAGAGACTTGCCAGAGACACAATGAAGGTGGTGACGGTGGGGTAGCTGCTCGGAAGATGAAGACATTTTTGTTCAATTAAAATCAAAGAAACATATGTACATACAAACATACACATGTACATACATATCTATGTACAATCGCATTTCTGATCCCAGCTACAAAAAATGAAATAAAATTAAAAGAAACTACTCGGTGTATCTCCTCTTGATACAGAGCCATCAATGGAGGCCACAAGTATCCAAGCCAGGCAGCAACTGCCTAGAGTATATCTCTGTCTGTCTGCTGGTCCGGCGGTTTGTGTGTGTGTCTCTCTATCGTACGAGATGAAGATAACAAAACAACAAATACAAAAAAAGAAAAGAAAAAACGGTATTAATAAGTCAAGGTCAATATCTCACTCG
Source organism: Musca vetustissima (assembly GCF_032173495.1). Lineage (NCBI taxonomy): Eukaryota > Metazoa > Arthropoda > Insecta > Diptera > Muscidae > Musca > Musca vetustissima. The sequence goes on from NW_026875952.1 coordinate 18,508, forward strand.
TTTAATCGACGAGGAGATATGTTTGTCAGTCTGTTGGTCGGTCGGTATGTACGTTTGTATGTACTTGCTGGTATACTGAGAGCTATGAGAGGTTGGTGAATGGCTAGCTGGCTGGCCAGTCATTCTGATGCCTTTGGCGACAAGTAACAACGGCATCGACATAGTCCGCTAAGGCTCTCCATGTAGCAAGCATCTGACTTATATACAAACACACACACGCACACACACTGAAGTGATCAATGACAATGACCGATTAGCAGCAGTAAAATAAGATTGGAAGCGATTAAAAGCTGCAGTTTGTTTTAATTTTTATTTATTTGCCAAACCGACCAGACTCAATATTTTTTACAGTTTCTGAAAGTCAAGTCCAATTTCTGCTATTTTTATTGGACTGGCGAAACTTAGCCATGCTGCTGCCTCAACATTCCGTAGCTTAGCTGCCAGGCGAATATTCTGATCTACAATTCAATTCGCATCGATACGATTCGAATCCATTTGCAAATTGCATTGACAATCGCCAATTGAAATATTCGGTGTGTCGTTGTGTGTGTGTGTTTGTGTGAGAGTATTTAATTATGTAATTTATAAGCGGTAGAAAATCAGATAAGCGTAAAACCACCACGACCACTGCCACTAGAGCTAATGTTCTGTTTGTTGTTGGTTTTGTTTCTGTTGAATGATTCTTTTCAACGCCATTCATTCATTAAGTCCTCGCCATGGCTGAGGGGGGTTCGATGGTTTAGAAAGTTTTTTATTTGTTTTTGGGACAAAAGGAGAAAATATTGCGTGACTATGGGTGACTGTTGACAGATCTGATATTAAAATTTGGTAATTCTGTTGCTGTGAAAATCGATTACTTTATTTTTGAAGGTACATACCATAGTCGTGGGCTTTTATTAAAATTATTTTTTTTTCAAGGACCAGAATAGGTTAGCAATATTTAAAAATTATTTCTTAAAGTCTAACAGAGGCGGAATTTTTTTAAAAATGATTTTTCGAGAACCTCGATATGAGTAGATTTTTTAAATTGTTTTTTTTTTTCAATGTTAGTAGCCCTTGATGAGTTATTATTTATTATTTATTTTATTATTTTTCAAGGGTCTATTTTTTTTTTATTTTGCAAGGGTCTGGGTCATGGCACTGAAGACATTTTTTCAATAAGAAAAAATTCCTAAGGTCCCTTTGGAGACTTTTTTTCTATAGAAAAAAAAATCCTCAGATCCCTCAGGAGACTTTTTTCTTTATGTCACTGAGAAAACCTATTTATATAGAAAAAATCCTCAGGTCCCTGACACTCAGGAGACTCTTTCCTATAGAAAAACAAATTCTTCAAGACCCTGAAAAGACTGTTTTATATAGAAACCAGTAAGGAAAGTAGTAAAGTCGAACGGGGCCGACTATATGATACCCTTCACCACTTTGGGTATATTTAACAGATGAATCCTTGCAGACGTCGAATTTTTATAGGACCAGTAAAATGAAATTGGATCCATAAACATGTCATTCCGCAACCGCTACCAAATTTTTCATTTGGTCAGATATATAAGCTATATCTAAATCTGAACCGATTTTCAGGAAACTTAACACACATCATTCTAGACTCTATTCATTACGCTGTGACAAATTTCGTGCAAATCAAAAAATATATATGAACTTTGGTGGACCATTTACTTTAAATCGGACGAAAATATATATATGGGAGCTATATCTAAATCTGAACCGATTTTCATGAAACTTACCACACATCATTCTAGACCCATTTCATTACGCTGTGCCAAATTTCGAGCAAATTGAAAGATAAATTGAGACTGTGGTTCACCATTTACCTTAAATCGGACGAAAATATATATGGGAGCTATATCTAAATCTGAACCGATTTTCACGAAACTTAACACACATCCTTCTAGACCTTATTCATTACGCTGTGCCAAATTTCGTGCAAATCGAAAGATATATAGGGACTTTGGTGCAACATTTACATAAAATCGGGTGATACTCTATATGGGAACTATATCGAAATCCGAACTGCCAATTTTCGTGCAAATCGAAAGATATATAAGGACGTTAGTACACCATTCACAAAAAATCGGACGAAACTATATATGGGAGCTATATCTACATTTAAACCGATTTTTACGAAACTTCGCAGACATCAGTCTGGACCTAATGCAGTACTGTGTGCAGAATTTTGTCCCAATCGGACAAATATTGGGAGTTTGGTGCATCATTTACATAGAATCGGACGAAACTTTGGCCAAATAAGTGAACTATGCCAAATTTCATCCAAATCGGATCATAAATGCGACCTGTACTTTGTTCACAAAAATACATAGACGGATGGATGGACAGACGGACATGCGTAAATCGACTCAGAAAGTGATTCTATGCATATATTCTCAAAAGGAACCATGTTTCTATCTCGATTCCTTTTGCCTGTTACAAACATATGCACAAAGACATAATACCCTGTACCACAGTGTGGTGAAGGGTATAAAAACTCCACACGACCCGGAGGAGTTTTTTTTTAAAGTTCTTCATGTCTCTACGGAGTCTTTTTTATAGAAAAAAAAATCCTCAGGACACTTGAAAAAATATTTTTTGTTTTTTTGAAAACGCACGCCTGAACATTTTTTTGTCTATAGAAAAAAAAATCCTCAGAACGCTCAGTAGATTTTTTTGATATAGAAAAAATCCTCAGAAAACTAAGCAATGTGTTCCATAAAACTATTTTACCACAGTGTGGTGAAGGGTATAAAAACTCCACCCGTCCCGGAGGATTTTTTTTTCTTAGAAGAAAAGTTCTTCATGTCTCTGAGGAGACTTTTTTTATAGAAAAAAAATTCCTCGGGACACTTGAACAAATATATATTTTTTTTTTTTTTGAAAACCCACGCCTGAACATCCTCAGGACGCTCAGTAGACTTCTTGCTATTGAAAAAAAATTCCCAGAAAACTAAAAAAAAACTTTTTTTAGACTTTTATCAGAACACTGAGGAGACTTATTTCTATACAAACAATTCTTTAGGACTCTGAGAACACATTTTTCAATAAAAAAATTCTCAAGATCCTTGAACAATTTTTTTTTTAAATCCACGCCATCTGCATAAGATCCTTGAAAAATATTATTTAAAAGCTCCACGCCTTGTGTGGAGCTTAAAAAAATATTTTTTTGTTTGGATCCTTGAAAAAATATTAAAAAAAATCGACGCATCCTAATCCTAAAATAAAATTTAAAATAAACGTCGTCTATGGAAGATTTTAAAGATATTTTTGAAAAAAAAGTATCTGTAATTATTGTAATCCCAGAACAAATATTTACGACTTCTGTTCTAAGTGCGGTGTTATTATCTCGTTTCAGATCTTAATTGTCAATTACATTTCTTCCTAGTTGAAGAAGATCACATAATTCAGCTAATATCCGATCATTAAGCAAAATGAAAAAAAAAAAATAAAATTCAACTTAATTGTCCTTGTCCACACGTTCATGATCTTGAAATTATCTGATCTACGACTATTGGCATTAATCTCTCCCCGTTAACCACCCACCCTGAGTCATGCGGCCAGTCCATTTTTATCCTCAGTAGTTTCGGAAAATAAATTGAAATAAAACGAATTGTTTTCCATTAATCTTTTAATTTGGAATACTTCCAAAACGTGCTGTTACAGCTTACAGCGACACGAGGTCGATCTGGACGGTTTACGGAATCTCCTTTAATGGGGATTTATTTTTGTAAGATTCTACCTCGTTAATGGGAAGGTGGTGATATAATCTGCCGCCTCCCTGCAGTGATCGCTACTACCCCACACATTGCAAATAAATTGATCTCAATTGCATTGGCAATGGAGTGGGAATACTGAGAGTTTGGCAACAGGAGGTGGAGAGGGTATAAGTTTTATAATTCGTTCGGCGATTCGTTCATTTTTCGTTACGCAATGACTTTTATTTATTAATGAACGTTTTTTTCCGTTTCGTTTCGTAGAATCTGGGTTATTTCCTGCCATCACCAGTGCTCATAAAAATAACACCAACGCACATCGACCGGCCGACCAGCCTGGCCAGTTAATATTCCAAATTACACAGTCAGGAAAATAAAAATAATTCATCGACTGTTGTTGAAATTAATTTAAAAAAATCGTGATCTTGATTTTGTAACCGAAATAATTTAATAATTTACGCATGTCCGTCCGTCCGTCCATGTATTTTTGTGAACAAAGTACAGGTCGCATTTATGATCCGATTCGGATGAAATTTGACATAGGTCACTTATTTGGACGAATTCTATTGAAATTTGGAAAAAATCGGTTCAGATTTAGATATAGCTCCCATATATATTTTCGTTCGATTTAAGGTAAATGGAGCACCAAAGTCCTTACATATCTTTCGATTTGCACGAAATTTGGCACAGCGTAATGACTTAGGCCTAGAATGATGTGTGTTAAGTTTCATGAAAATCGGTTCAGATTTAGATATAGCTCCCATATATATTTTCGTCCGATTTAATGTAAATGGTGCAAATCTTTCGATTTGCACGAAATTTGGCGCAGCGTACTGAATGAGGTCTGGAATGATGTGTGTTAAGTTTCCTGAAAATCGGTTCAGATTTAGATATAGCTCCCATATATATTTTCGTCCGATTTAAGGTAAATGGTCCACCAAAGACCCTATATATCTTTCGATTTGCACGAAATTTGGCACAGCGTAATGAAATAGGCCTACAAAAATGTGTGGTAAGTTTCATGAAAATCGGTTCAGATTTAGATATAGCTCCCATATATATTAACGTCCGATTTAATGGAAATGGTCCACCAAAGTTCCTATATATCTCTCGATTTGCACGAAATTTGGCACAGCGTACTGAATGAGGTCTAGAATGATGTGTGTTTAGTTTCGTGAAAATCGGTTCAGATTTAGATATAGCTTCTTATCTGACCAAATGAAAAAATTAGTATCGGTTGCAGAATGACATGTTTATGGATCCAATTTCATTTTACTGGTCCTTCAAAAATGCGACATCGGTTAGGATTCATCTGTTGAATATACCCAAAGTGGTGAAGGGTATCATATAGTCGGCCCCGTTCGACTTTACTACTTTCCTTACTAGTGTTGTTATGAACATTTCATGCAAAAATATCCCCTATATGAAAGGCCTACTGAATGTCCTTTTATTACAGAGGAGCCTCTTAAAATCATTTTTATAAAAATTCCCAACCCCACCTCCATCCCTTGGCCTCCCAGGAACATTTTTCAATATTTAATTTTATTGTTTATTGTTCGATGCCAAATAGATTTTAAAAATAGACATGTTTTGTTATGACATGTGGGGGTTCAATTGAACAGAGAGATAATATTTAAATTTTCAATACAACGAAATTAAACTCATTGATAAACAAACAGCAGATCCATTGCGGATCCATGTAATTGTTTCTTTTTGTTCGCCTTTAGTTTATTTACTCTTGGACCGAGACGTTCCATATATTATTCCTTTGGTGGACAAATTAGCAGAAGTGAAAAATAAAACTGGAACTTAGGTAGTAATCGGAACAATATTCAGATCAGTCTATATTGTAGGTGTGTGTGTGTGTGCGTCTGTGTGTTCAAAAATGAATTTGTTGACTTCTTGCCATAAATTAATTGAGATGCTACCATTGCTACTGCCATAATTTGTTTGTACATTCATTTTTTTATTTGTCAGCGAATTAATGGAATTGTACAACAACAAACAATATAAATTCCGTTAACACACAAGGGATGAATGACAAGAAAAGGAGACTTCCTAGAGGAGGTCTATAAATTATTTATCAAGCTCCTCCTCACAAAATATTTTTTTAAAGGTCTACCAAAGGCGTGGAGTTTTTATACCCTTCACAACACTGTGGTACAGGGTATTATGACTTTGTGCATATGTTTGTAATAGGCAAAAGAAATCGAGATAGACCCATGGTTCCTTTTGAGAATATGCATAGAATCACTTTCTGAGTCGATACGTCTGTTGGTGTCAAATTGTAAAAAAGTACAGGTCGCATTTATAATCCGAATTGGATGAAATTTGACACACCTCATCTATTTGGTCCAAGGACGAACCCTATTGAAATTGAGAAAAATCGGTTCAGATGTAGATAGAGCTCCCATGTATATTTTCGTCCGATTTAAAGTAAATGGGGCACTGAATTCCCTATATATTCTTCGATTTGCATGAAATTGGGCATAGCGTTCTGAATTAAGTCTAGAACGATGTGTGTTAAATTTCGTGAAAATCGGTTCAAATTTAGATATAGCTCCTATATATATTTTCGTCCGATTTAATGTAAATGGTGCACCAAAGTCCCTATATATATTTCGATTTGCACGAAATTTGGCATGGCATTATTATTGACATTATTGAGTAATGTCTGCCAAGTTTCGTGAAAATTGGCTCAGATTTACATATAGCTCCCATATATATTTTCGTCCGATTTAATGTAAATGGTGCACCAAAGTCCCTATATATCTTTCGATTTGCACGAAATTTGGTATGGCATACTGAATTTAGTCTAGAAAGATGTGTGTTAAATTACGTGAAAATCGGTTGAGATTTATATATAACTCCCACATATATTCTCCTCCGATTTAATGTAAATGGTGCACCAAAGTCCCTATATATACTTCGATTTGCACGAAATTTGGCGCAGCGTACTGAATTGAGCCTGGAATGATGTCTGCCAAGTTTCGTGAAAATCGGTTCATATTTAAATATAGCTCCCATATATATTTTCGTCCGATTTAAGGTAAATGGTGCAACAAAGTCCCTATATATCTTTCGATTGGTATGAAATTTGGCGCAGCGTACTGAATTGAGCCTGGATTGATGTCTGCCAAGTTTCGTGAAAATCGGTCCAGATTTAGATATAGCTCCCATATATAGTTTCGTACGATTTTATGTAAATAGAGCATCAAAGTCTCTACATATCCTTCGATTTGCACGAAATTTGGCATAGTGTAGTGAATTGAGCCTGGAATGATGTCTGTCAAGTTTCGTGAAAATCGGTTCATATTTAAATATAGCTCCCATATATATTTTCGTCCGATTTAAGGTAAATGGTGCAACAAAGTCCCTATATATCTTTCGATTGGTATGAAATTTGGCATAGCGTACTGAATTGAGTCTGGAATGATGAGTGCTGAGTTTTGTGAAAATCGGTTCAGATTTATATATAGCTCCCATATATATTTTCGTCCGATTTAATGTAAATGGTGCACCAAAGTCCCTATATATACTTCGATTTGCACGAAATTTGGCGCAGCGTACTGAATTGAGCCTGGAATGATGTCTGCCAAGTTTCGTGAAAATCGGTTAAGATTCAGATATAGCTCCCATATATAGTTTCGTACGATTTAATGTAAATGGTGCACCAAAGTCCCTATACATATTTTGATTTGCACAAAATTTGGTATAGCTTACTGAATTGAGTCTGGAATGATGTGTGCTGAGTTTCGTGAAAATCGCTGCAGGTTTAGATATAGCTCCCATACATATTTTCGTTCGATTTTATGTAAATGGTGAAACAAAGCCCCTATATTTTCTTCGATTTGCACGAAATTTGGCACAGCGTACTGAATTTTGTCTAGAACTGTGTGTGTTAAATTTCGTTAAAATCGGTTCAGATTTAGATATAGGTCCCATATATATTTTCGTCCAATTTAATGTAAATGGTGCACCAAAGTCCCTATATATCTTTCGATTTGCACCATATTTGGCATAACGTACTGAATTGAGCCTATAGTGGTGTCTTGCAATTTTCTTGAAAATCGGTTCAGATTTAGATATAGCTCTCATATATATTTTCGTCCGATTTTATGTAAATGGTGCATTCTTCGATTTGCACGAAATTTGGATTTCAAAAAAAAAAAAAAAAAATGTCCGAATGCACAAAACTGAAATAAGTGTAACCTAACATGTGACAAGTTTCGATGAACTCGGTTTAGATTTCGATATTTTGCTTTAAATTGTAAAGAGCAACTCTATATCTGAACAAAATTTAGTATAGGTTGCAGAATGACATGCTTAATTTCATGTTAATGTCCTTCAAAAATGCGACGTCTGTTAGGATTCCATCTGTTGAATATACCCACATTGGTGAAGGGTATCATATAGTCGCCCCGTCCGACTTTACTACTTTCCTTACTGATTTAGAGATAATTTTTTGAAAATCTACCCAAGGAGTATTTTTAGGGTTTGCCAAAGGTGTGTTTTTTAAATATTTTTATAGGTATTTTTATAGGTATGAAAAATATTTTTTTTATTTAAATCAAAATCCAAAGTCATATAACAATTTTCAGTCTATAAATATTTCAAAACAAAAAATTCAAATCAAATGTAAACTTTCTACTCTCCAACAACTGGTTCGAAATGTAGAACAAAACTACCATTGAAATATATTGACAATGTCAGGGCCACAGCCTGTGGCGTTAGCGAGGCCTTATCTAAATAAATCTATGAATGAATATTCCAATTTTTTACAAAATAAAAAAAAAATCAAAATACCCATACACTCACACACAGCTAAATTTTGAAAAGATCAACATTCTTTTTATTTGTTTACTTTACGAAAAAAATACAACAACAACAAAAACAAACAATAAATTGATTAGTTTTTATAGATTTGAAAGAATGTTCGTTCGGTGGTTCTATAATCTAAGCTAAATGTTTTGAATGCTGCGAGAGAGAAAAACAGAAGAGAATATCTGTTAGATATTGAGCGGCGACTGACTGGGTTGTCTAGACTCTAGATGTTGTAGATTTTCCTTATATATATCGATATTGCATGAATGTGTGTTGTATTGGGTTATTGTGAATGTTTTGCTATTGTGAATGTGTTACCTACGCTTTCTCTTATTTCTTTTTGTATTTAAAAAAAATATTTTTTACAATTTCCCCTTGTCCGGCACATCCTAATATTTTTACTCCACAATAAAACTTAAGCACATACACACACACACACCAACTCTCACATAGCTTTTTTTCTGTTTAGAATATTGATCTCCAAATATCTACTCTGATTTATTAATGGTGTTCTGTTTATTCTCTCTCTCGTTCTCTTACACACACTCTCTCTCTCTCTCCTTTTGGATATAACCACCATTAACAGTGCTAGCAGAGAAAACTTGTATAGCAGTGATCAGCAACATCATAAACAACAAACACTACAACAACAACAGAAACATCAACACCAAACAGCAACAACAACAACATCAGGGCAACAACAGCAGCAGCAACAACACCACCACCATTCACATCAACAGTTATTGCGCCAGTCGTTGATCAACCTCAGTGGTGCTCAGAACGTTCAGAGTACCCCACCGCTATCGGGTAGTCATTCGGATAACAACAGTTATTGTAGCGCCAATACATCGCTCGAACAACCGGAATCGCAACAACAACAACAATTGTCTTCATCTGCCGCCTATTTGCATAGTACGCCCCGAAGTTCTCGTTCACCCTCCCAGCACCATCAACACGACCAGCAGCAGGGAAATCCGATCGGTTGTGGCACTGGGCCAGGTGGTGCCAAACTCCACAAATCGATTTCGTGCAGCTGTGAATCGTTGAAATGTGCCGAATCGGTATCCTTGGCCGGAGGTCTTGAAACACCGTCGCCCTGTTTGGCCAACGACGAAGAATCGCAACGTCGTAATTTCGATACTAGCACAACAAAATCGCTGAGTCGCAATTTTCGGGATTCGACAGCGTTAACAAAAAGAAACGAAGGAGAAGACGACGAACACGATCATCAACAACAACAACGGGATAACAACGAATTTTCCTTGGACCCTAGTAAGAAATCGATTAGCGGTGTAAGTGTGCGCAGCGGAAGTGTTGGCCCCGCGGCCAGATCCTTTACCACCACACCGTCGTCCACAGGTGATGGTGATCGCCATTCGCTGCCCTACGAAGAAACATCGACAACAGCAACAGCAGCAGGTCAGCGTTTGTCCAAGCAAACCTCGTACGACAGCAGCAGCAACGGCGGCGTAGCAGGACATCGTTCGCCCCAACTGCTATCCCTAGCTGATGCTCGGCACCAGACCCCGGGACCAGGAGCCACTAAGTCCCACTACACACACCAGTACCTGGAGAGCTGCAGCCCCACCAGCCGTCTCTCACAGAGTCCGAACAGTAAAAGCAGTAGCTTGGCCATAGCCGATGCTGAATATCAGGACGCCCAGCAGTCAACCGGAGATTTTACACAACTAGTCGTTCGCAACTTGAGTCATTCGGATCCCATTCGATCCGAACTAGATCCGGAACTCAGCCATTGTCCGGCCTCGTTACTGAAGACCCATTACAGTGACGTTAACATCTACGCCAAGAACGAACTTGATCGCCACCTATCGCAACCGGATAAACAGCAGCTGGTCAATAACGCCTACATCTTCAAGTGTATCGGAGGAGCGGGTCAACAGAGTCCCACATCGTTCCTCAAGACCAATAAAATCAAAGAGCAGACGCGTAAACTGCGCAACCTCTCGTTGAAAACCAATCCGTCGACGGGTAAAAAGAAATCGCAAATCCTATCGAAATCGAACGCGGTCTCCGACAACTCCCTGCATCCGGGTGACAAGTATTTGAATCTCTATTTGGTGGAAAAGAAGAATAAGCAGCCCGCAGCAGGCCAGAGTGCAGCATCACGCCACAGTGCCCCCTTTGTGGTCAACGGAGCTGTGAAGCCCTCGTCATATCCCGCATCATATCGTTCCTCAGTGAAGAGTGAAACAGCCGTAAGTGCCGCCATACAACAACAAGCCGCAAGTGCAGCAGCAACCAGTACCAGTCCCAGTGTTGCCGCAGGTGTTCACGGCAGTAGTCTTAGCGATCATCCGCCGCCGACGCACGTCTCATCTGCAGCAGCAGCAGCGGTCGTTCAATCAACTCCGGTCAATTATCAACAATCCAATCCAGGCAACGCCGCAGCCGATACCCCCACCCCCACATCGACCACTTCGACTTCCACCAAACGGCCAACCACGAAACCAGCCAAAATTAACAACAAAGGCTGCAATCTGGTCAACAACGGCACCAAACTTAGCGTCAGCACAAATTCGTGCAATCGTCTACATGCCGGTTCGCCACATGCAATATCACCGAAAAGCTCTGTATCCAGCAACGGTCACCTCAACAAGTATTGTCTGACCGACATCAGTCGCCGCAAGACCGAATTCAACCGCCAGCTAAGCGCCCCGACCGACTACACCCACCATTCGTCGACCAGCAACGGTGCGAGCAACGGTGGTGGTTCGCGTCACTCCCAGCAGGAGGTCCATCACGTTGGCGCATCCACCTCAACGGTAGCCAGTGCCGCTGCGGTCCTCAAGTCGTCCGGCGCCCATTTGTCACAGTCGTCGTCGCAGTCGCACCAACAGTCGCAGCTCCAGTTGCAACAGCTCCAGCAGCTCCAACAACAACAACAGCAGCAACAGCATCCGTTACAACAACAGCAACAACACCATCTCTACCATCAGCATCAGTTTCATCCGCATCCGCACCAGCATCTGTTGCAGCATCAGCACCACCACTACCAACACAGTCAACAGCATTTACACCAGCAACAGTTGCCGCCGCATCAGAGCGCGTCAACAACAACAGTATTAACGAAACCGACATCGAATTCGTGCACGAATAGTTTTAATCGTCGCCACATCAAACGGCAGAAAAATACGAAATTAAATGAAAGGTAAGTGGATGGCGGATATCCTTTTTTTTTTTGCTTTGAGGGGAGAATATGGAAGAAAGCCTCCGGGAGGATTTCTTTCTTCGCGATTTTTATAAAAAATATGTTTTTTTCGACAATTTCCACGGGCATTAAGTTTTATAAGAATATTTATGCGTGTCAACCTGAGGTCCTCAATGGTTATGGATATTTTAGAGAATATGTTTTGAGGGTCTACCCTAGGCGTGTATTTTTTAAAGAGAATATTTTCAAGGTTTACCCTTGGCGTAGACTTTTTAATACTCATTGTTCAAGGCATACCAGAGGAGTGGATTTTTAAACAGATTTTATCTTCAGGCAGGTGAATTTTTTAAAGAGATTTTTTTCTGACAGTTGGATTTTTTAAAAGTTATTTTATGAGGCGTGGATATTTTTTTAAATTATTTTTTTTTTATAAATATTTTTGAAGGTCCTCTTTAGGCGTGGCTGTTTATACCCTTCACCACACTGTGGTACAGGGTACATATGTTTGTAACAGGCAAAAGGAATCGAGATAGAATCATCGTTCCTTTTGAGAATCAGCATAGAATCACTTTCTGAGTCGATTCATGCATGTCCGCCTGTCCGTCCGTCCGTCCGTCCACGTATTTTTGTGAACAAGGTACAGGTCGCATTTATTATTCCAATTGGATGAAATTCGGCACAAGTTACTTATTTGACCCAGGAACGAACCCTATTGAAACTGGAGAAAATCGGTTCAGATTTAGATATAGCTCCCATATATTTTCTTCCGATTTTAGATAAATGGTGTAACAAAATCCCTACATATCTTTCGATTTGCACGAAATTTGGAAGAGTGTAATGAATAAGATCAAGAATGGCGTATGATAAGTTTCATGAAAATCGGTTCAAATTTAGATATAGCTCCCATATATAGTTTCGTCCGATTATAGGTAAATGGTGTGCCAAAGTCCCTATATAGCTTTCGATTTACACGAAATTTGGCATAGCGTACTGAATTGCGTCTATAATAATGTGTGCTAAGTTTCATGAAAATCGGTTCAGATTTAGATATAGCTCCCATATATATTTTCGTCCGATTTCAGGTACATGTTGCATTAAAATCCCTATATGGCCTTCGATTTGCACGAAATTTGGCATAGCCTACTGAATTAAGTCTAGAATGACGTGGGCTAAGTTCCATGAAAATCGGTTCAGATTTAGATATAGCTCCCATATATATTTTCGTCCGATTTAAGGTAAATGTTGCACCAAAGTCCCTAAAAATCATTCGATTTGCACGAAATTTGGCATAGCTTACTGAATTAAGTCTAAAATGATGCGTGTTAAGTACCGTGAAAATCAGTTCAGATTTAGATATAGCTCCCATATATAGTTTCGACCGATTTAAGGTAAATAGTGCACCAAAGTCCCTATATATCTTTCGATTTGCACGAAATTCGGCATAGCGTACTGAATTGAGCTTAGAGTGGTGTCTGCAAAGTTTCGTGAAAACTGGTCAAGATTTAGAAATAGCTCCCATATATAGTTTCGTCCGATTTAATGTAAATGGTGCACCAAAGTCCCTATATATTTTTCCATTTGCACGAAATTCGGTATAGCGTACTGAATTGAGTCTGGAATGATGTGTGCGGAGTTTCGTGAAAATCGGTTGAGATTTAGCTATAGCTCCCATATATAGTTTCGTCCGATTTTATGTAAATGGTGCACCAAATTCCCTATAAATCTTTATATTTGCACGAAAATTGGCATGACATATTTGTTTGAAGTCGATTTACATACGTTTTTCCCCATTGTAACAAACGAATGACATGACATTTATGGATTGATCTAAGACGTTTATCCAATTTCATGTTGATAGTCCTGTTTAATATATCCATAGTGGTGAAGGGCCGACTAAATGGTCCCGTCCGACTTTATTACATTCCTTACTGGTTTTTTTTAATTATTTTTCATTGTCTTCCAAATTTTTAATTTTTAAATGATTTTTCAATATTTCTTTTTATTATTTATTTTTGATATTTTACATTTTCGGAACACTGTTCCAAGTTTTTCTTCCAACTTTGATTGAATTCGAATTTGAATTCATTAACTTCCTCCATTTACTTGTAAGTAGTGTTGTTATTCCCCTCTTACGATACGATTTTACGCATACATAACCTGCTGAATAAACTTTTTTTGGTTGTTGTAATAATTCTAAGAATGTAATACAAACACACAGACACACTCACACACTCACACTAATAAAGTAATTAATTGTGTTGTTGTTTGTCATTTAATGTTTTGTGGTTCAGGGAAGTCCCGAATTGGCACATGAAAATATGACGCCTTTAAATGACAACAAATATATTTCACATAAATTTGCTGATTTGAAAAAAAACATTCCAATATTAATGGCAATCGACTTTGTTAATGAGATTTTGATAAAAATTGAGTTCTAAGAATATTAAAAAAATTTTTTTTGGAAGTTTTCAACAAGGCACATATTTTTAAAAAAATATTTTATAAACGAAAAATTATATATTTTTTTAAAACAATATTGAAGTGAGTATTGAAAAAGTATTTTTTTGAAAAACGTCGATAGCCTAGATTTTTTTTAATATTATTTACATTCAATACACGACAATAAATTGTTTGCAAAATTCGTATTATTATTGCTGACAATATTTGCAAATGACATTTAATGACACTGACGTCACTCACTCGTCGTCATCTCATTGACGGAACGATGTCAAACAACAACAAAAATAGCCTCCGTTAATTTCCAGTCAATCTTCAATTTATGACACAGCTTAAGCAAATTAGCTGTAAACGATTAATTATTCGAACGATTATATTCGAAATAACGCAGAACGAAAAAAAACAGGAGCAGGTCCGGTAATTTTTATTTCTTCACTAGAAAGGTTATTAACCGAGTCCTTTATAAAACAAAAAAATATACAAAAACAATAACAAATATTAAATACAATAATAAAAATATATATTTTCTAAATCGGAACCGATTTTCACGAAATTTAACACACAGGCTATGCCAAATTTCGTGCAAATCGAAATATATATAGGGACTTTGGTACACCATTTATCTTAAATCGTACGTAAATATATGTGGGAGCTATATATAAATCTGAACCGATTTTCACAAAACCTAGCACACGTCATTCTAAACTTAATTCAGTACGCTATGCCAAATTTCGTGCAAATCGAAAGATATATAGGAACTTTAGTACATCATTTACCTAAAATCGGACGATAATATACATGGGAGCTATATCTAAATCTTAGCCGATTTTCATGAAATTTAGCACACGCCATTCCAGACCTAATTCATTACGCTGTGCCAAATTTCATGCAAATCGAAAGATATATAGGGTCTTACCTTAAATCGGACAAAAATATATATGAGAGCTATATCTAAATCTGAATAAATTTTCCGGAAACTTAACACACATCATTCTAGACCTAATTCATTCGCTGTGCCAAATTTCATGCCAATCGAAAGATATATAGGGTCTTTGGTGCATAATTTACCTTAAATCGGAGGAAAATATGTATGTGAGCTATATCTAAATCTGAACCGATTTTCATGAAACTTGTCGCACATTATTCTAGACCTATTTTATCACGCTGTGCCAAATTTCGTGCAAATCGAAAAATATATAGGGACTTTGGTGCACCATTTACATTAAATCGGACGAAACTATATATGGGAGATATATCTAAATTTGTATCGATTTTCACGAAGCTTGGCAGACTTCATTCCAGGGCCAATTCAGTACGCTATGCCGAATTTCGTGCAAGGACTTTGATGCACAATTTACATTAAATCGGGCGAAAATATATATGGGAGCTATATCTAAATCTGAACCGTACACATCATTCCAGGCCCAATTCAGTACGCTATGCCAAATTTCGTGTAAATCGAAGGATATAGAGGCACTTTGTTGAACCTTTTACATTAAATCGGACGAAAATATATATGGGAGCTATATCTAAATCTGAACCGATTTTCATTCTAGGCTCAATTCAGTACGCTATAGCAAATTTCGTGCAAATCGAACGATAAATAGCGACTTTGATGCACCATTTATATTAAATCGGACTAAACTGTATATGGGAGCTATATCTAAATCGGGACCGATTTTCACGAAACTTAGCACACATTATTATAGGCTTATTTCAGTACGCTATGCCAAATTTCGTGCAAATTGAACGATATATAGGGACTTTGGTGCACCATTACATTAAATCGGACGAAAATATATATGGGAGCTATTTCTAAATCAGGACAAATTTTCACGAAACTTTGCTGACACAACTCTAGGCTTAATTCAGTACGCTATGCCGAATTTCGTGCGAATCGAACGATATATAGGGACTTTGGTATGACATTTACGTTAATTCGGCCGAAAATATGGGAGCTATATCTAAATCTGAACCGGGTTTCACGAAACTTAACACACATCATTCTAGACCTAATTCATTACGCTGTGCCAAATTTCGTGCAAATCCAAGGATATATAGGCACTTTACATAAAATCGGACGAAAATATTTATGGGAGCTATATCTAGATCTGAACCGATTTTCTCCAATTTCAATAGGGTTCGTCCTTGAGCCAAATAGGTGACCAATTTCGTCCAATTCGTTTCATAAATGCGACCTGTACATTGTTTACAATTTAATATGGACAGACAGACGGACGGACGGGCAGACGGACATGTATATATCGACTTAGAAAGTGATTCTATGCATATTCTCAAAAGGAACTTTGGGTCTATCTCGTTTCCTTTTGCCTGTTACAAACATATGCACAAAGACCTAATACGCTGTACCACAGTGTGGTAAAGGCTATAAAAATCCATGCCATTGGAAGATCCCTAAAAATAACTTTTAAAAAATGCAGGCCTTTGCTGGGCATCTAAACATAATTTTTAAGAAAGGCGTGGGCCTTTCGTAGTTCCCTAAAAATTACTTTTAAAAATTCCATATATTTTTTTCAAATCCACTGTTCAAATATTTCAAAAAATTATTTTACTTCCATATACGTTTCTTATTACATTTGTTTGTTTGTTGTTGTTGTTGTTTAATTTTAATTGTACAACGTGGTGTTTGAGTGACTCTACAATACAGCTGATATAAATATATGTACAGAGACATACACACATTCACAGCACGATAGGCCGTGTTTAGGAATGTTTCGTTTGCTGGGTAGGCAAACAAGGTGGCTGGCTCTCGGTACAATGTCGACGATGACAACGCCGCGTACCTACAAACATATGTATTTCGATTTCAATTTCAATTAAAAATTCAACAATAGAATCGTTAGCGCACGGTGGCGATACGGATTGATAGAAAGACAGACGGACGGCCAGACAGACAATTGTGATTTTTATATGACATATCTATCAATTTTATTTCGTGATTTTTTTGTGTTTCAATTTCTGTTTTTTTTTTGCATTTTTGTCGGTGAGGTGACTTAGGAGGGGTGGGGAGAGGTGTCTTGGGTTTTTAAATCAAATTCCAATTTGTAGTTAATTTGAGCCATAAAAAATAAAATTGGAACAAAACACCTGACTACTTTGCCCAAATGCAACCTTGAATAAAAAAACCATATCCATGCGAAAGGAAATACTGAGGGAGGGCATTTAAAAAAAAAAACTATTTTTAATTTTTGAAATTTAAAATTGATTTAGTTTTATGTGCGACAAAATAAATGTGTGTTTGTGTGCGTGCCGACATAATATAAACAGTAATTTTGAGAAATTATTTTTTTTATCTATTTTAATATTTATTAAAAACAGTTGCCAATCAAAATTCCAATAAATCCGATTTTTTTTTTTGAATTTTCTTTGTTGTTTCAAAGAAAAATTTTGGCCTAGACATTACCACCACCACCACCGCCACTATTTCCATTTTTTTTGTTATTTTTATTTAGAAAAATTTCAATCTACCTTATTGATGGCTTTTCTTTACGGAGAAAAAGAAAAATGATCGACATTGATGTATACAGACATGTGTCGGTGTCTGTATTTACAAAATAATTTCGGAACATATAGACAGCTGAAGTGAATATGGCAATGCTGATGATGATGTACATTTTGATGTGATTAAAAATTAATTATTTTTCCCAATTCTCGGCATGGAAAAATAGTAAAAAACCAGTAAGGAAAGTAGTTAAGTCGGACGGGCCGACTATATGATACCCTTCAGCACTTTGGTTATATTCAACAGATGAATCCTAAATCGGACGAAAATATATATGGGAACTGTATCTAAATCTGAACCGATTTGCAGGAAATTAACCACACATTATTCTAGACCTAATTAATTACGCTGTACCAAATTTCGTTCCAATCGAAAGATATATAGGGAATTTGGTACACCATTTACCTTAAATCGGACGAAGATATATATGGGAGCTATATCTAAATATGAACCGATTTTCATGAAACTTAACACATATCATTGTAGATCTTATTCATTATGCTGTGCCAAATTTCGTACAAATCGAAAGATATATAGGGACTTTGGTGCACCAATTACATAAAATCGGACGAAAATACAAATATATCTAAATCTGAACCGATTTTCATGAAACTTAACACACATCATTGTAGACTTATTTCAGTAAGCTATGCTAAATTTCGTGCAAATCGAAAGAGATATAGGGACTTTGGTACACCATTTATCTTAAATCGGACGTAAATATATGTGGGAGCTATATCTAAATCTGAACCGATTTTCACGAAACTTGGCAGACATCATTCTAGACCTAATTCATTACGCTGTGCAAAATTTCGTACAAATCGAAAGAGATAGAGGGACTTTGGTACATCATTTACCTCAAATCGGACGAAAATATATATGGGAGCTATATCTAAATCTGAACCGATTTTCATGAAACTTAACACACATCATTGTAGACCTTATTCATTTCGCTGGGCCAAATTTCGTGCAAATCGAAAGAGATATAGGGACTTTGGTACACCATTTAAATTACATCGGACAAAACTATATATGGGAGCTATATCCAAATCTGAACCGATTTTCACGAAACTTAGCACACGTCATTCTAGACTTAATTCAGTACGCTATCCCAAATTTCGTCCAAATCGAAAGATATATAGGGACTTTGGTACACCATTTACCTTAAATCGGACGAAGATTTATATAGCAGCTATATCTAAATCTGAACCGATTTTCAGAAAACTTTACACACATCATTCTAGACTTTATTCAGTACGCTATGCAAAATTTCGTGCAAATCGAAAGAGATATAGGGAATTTGGTACACTATTTATCTTAAATCGGACGAAAATATATATGGGAGCTATATATAAATCTGAACCGATTTTCATGAAACTCAGCACACATCATTCTAGACCTAATTCATTACGTTGTGTCAAATTTCGTGGAAATCGAAAGAGATATAGGGACTTTGGTACATCATTTACCTTAAATCGGACGAAAATATATATGGGAGCTATATCTAAATCTGAACCGATTTTCACGAAACTCAGCACACATCATTCTAGACCTAATTTATTACGCTGTGTCAAATTTCGTGCAAATCGAAAGAGATATAGGGACTTTGGTACACCATTTATCTTAAATCGGACGAAAATATATATGGGAGCTATATCTAAATCTGAACCGATTTTTCCGAATTTAAATAGGGTTCGTCCTTGGGCCAAATAAGTGACCTATGCCAAATTTTATCCAATTCGGATCATAATTGCGACCTGTACTTTGTTTACAATTTAACATGGACAGACAGACGGACGGACGGACATGCATAAGTCGACTTAGAAAGTGATTCTATGCATATTCTCAAAAGGAACCATGTGTCTATCTCGTTTCCTTTTGCCTGTTACAAACATATGTACAAAGACATAATACCCTGTACCACAGTGTGGTGAAGGGTTTAAAAATCCCCCTCTTCCAAACATGACCCAAATAAATTCGAATCAAACCTCCCTTTTCCGAATGGAAAATTTCCTTGGAATATTTTTTCCATTATTAAAAAAAACACGTTCATTGACATCGTTCGTTCATCAATACACCTTGTTTACATTTTTTCCAATACAAAATTTTTCTCTGTATTCAAAAATAAAACAAAAAAATCTAGTTTAAGTTTCAAATATGAATATTTATCAAAATAGTGACTTTCGTCGATAACACCTGAAATAACAAGGTGTGGCGTTAATAAATATTCATTACAGCAACCCTACCTCCCTCCCTGTATAGCCAAACCAAAATAAATCCGAAACCAATTTATTTGAGAACGTCGATTGTTTTTAGGCCTGCTTCGATTTTTGCCAATTAATTGTGATGGTGGGCGAAATAGAACCAGAACAAATGAATAATTAAATTAAAAATTATTTTTCAAAGTCTACCAAATGGTAGCAGTCTACCAAAGGCGTGGAATTTTTAAAAAAAAAATTATAGGGTCCACCAAAGGCGTGGGTTTTTCGAGAATTATTTTTAAGGGTCCACCAATTTGTATACCATTCACCACACTGTGGTACAGAGTATTATGTTTTTTGTAAAAGGCAAAAAGAATTGAGATACACCCCTGGTTCCTTTTGAGAATATGCATAGAATCGCTTTCTGAGTCGATTTACGCATTTCCGTCCGTCCATGTATTTTTGTGAACAAAGTACAGGTCGCATTTATGATCCGATTTGGATGAAATTTGGCACAGTTCACTTGTTTGAACCAACGACGAACCATATTGAAATTGGAGAAAATCGGTTCAGATTTAGATATAGCTCCCATATATAGTTTCGTCCGATTTCATGAAAATGATGCACCAAACGCCAAATATTTGGAATTTAAAAAAAATTCAAAGTCTATCAAAGGCGTGGATTTTAAGGGTCCACCAAAGGCGTTGATTCTTATACCCTTCACCACACTGTGGTACAGGGTATTATGTCTTTGTAACAGGCAAAAGGAATCGACCCATGGATCCTTTTGAGAATATGCATAGAATCACTTTCTGAGTCGATTTACGCATGTCGGTCTGTCTGTCTGTCCGTCCGTCCGTCCATGTATTTTGTGAACAAAGTACAGGTCGAATTTATGATCCGATATGGATGAAATTTGGCACAGCTCATTTATTTGGCCCAAGGACGAACCCTATTGAAATTGGAGAAAATCGGTTCAGATCTAGATATAGCTCGCTTATACATTTTCGTCCAATTTTAGGTAAATAGTGCACCAAAGTCCTTATATATCCTTCGATTTACACGAAATTTGGCATGGCGTACTGAATTATGTCTAGAATAATGTGTGCAAAGTTTCGTGAAAATCGGTTCAGATTTAGATATAGCTCCCATATATATCTTCGTCCGCTTTAAGGTAAATTGTGTACCAAAGTCCCTATATATCTTTCGATTTGCACGAAATTTGGCATAACGAAGTGAATTGAGCCTAGAGTGATGTCTGTCAAGTTTCGTGAAAATCGCTTCAGATTTAGATATAGCTCCCATATATAGTTTCGTCCGATTTTTTGTGAATGATACATCAAGCTCCCAATATTTGTCCGATTAGGACAAAATTTTGCACGGAGTACTGAATTAAGTCCAGATTGATGACTGCGAAGTTTTGTTAAAATCGGTTCAGATTTACATATATCTGTCATATATAGTTTCGTCCGATTTAAGGTAAATGGTGTACCAAAGCCCCTATACATCTTTCAATTTGCACGAAACATGGCATAGCGTACTGAATTCAGTCTAGAATGATGTGTGCAAAGTTTCGTGATAATCGGTTCAGATTTAGATATAGCTCCCATATATATTTTCGACCGATTTAATGTAAATGGTTCACCAAATCCATATCTATCCTTCGATTTGCACGAAAGTTGGCTTAACGAAGTGAATTGAGCCTAGAGTGATGTCTGCCAAGTTTCGTGAAAATCGCTTCATATTTAGATATAGCTCCCATATATATTTTCGTCCGATTTAAGGTAAATTGTGTACCAAAGTCCCTATATACCTTTCGATTTGCACGAAATTTGGCATAGTGTAATGGATTAAGTCTAGAATGATGTGTGCTAAGTTTCGTGAAAATCGGTTTAGATTTAGATATAGCTCCCATATATAGTTTCGTCCGATTTTTTGTGAATCATGCACCAAACTCCCAATATTTGTCCGATTGGGACAAAATTTTGCACAGCGCACTGAATTAGGTCCATGCTTATGTATGTGAAGTTTTGTTGGAATCGGTTCAGATTTAGATATTGCTCCCATATATATTTTCGTCTGATTTTATGGAAATGGTTCACCAAAGTCATAGCGTCCTGAATTGAGTCTAGAATGATGTGTGTAAAACTTTTTGAAACTCGGTTCAGATTTAGATATAGCTCCCATATATATTTTCGATCGATTTAATGTAAATGGTTCACCAAAGTCCCTATATATGCTTTGATTTTTATGAAATTTGGCATAGCGTCCTGAATTGAGGTCCTGACTGATGTCTGTGAAGTTTTGTTAAAATCGGTTCAGATTTAGATATAGCTCCCATATATAGTTTTATCCGATTTTATGTGAATGACGCACCAAACACCCAATATTTGTCCGATTGGGACAAAATTTCGCCCGATTCCATCTGAATGGTCTTAAAAAGATACTATGTCTGTTCTATCTACAGGATATTATAGATATTAACATCGCTTGTATGTACCCAAAGTGGTGAAGGGTATCATATAGTCGGCCACGTCCGACTTTTGAACTTTCCTTACTAGTTTTCAAATTATTTTTAAGGGTCTACCAAAGGCGTGGATTTTTTTTTTAAATTATTTTTCGAGGGCTACCAAAGGCGTGGATTTTTTCAAAGTTCCTACATAGACGCTTCTATGTTAATTTAGAAACATCTGTGAACTTTGGTCCACTGCCGGTTGTGTGGGGGTGGGTCGTATTGACTCGTATATTTCCAATAATCTAAACAATTTCGTTGAGAATTCAATGAGGAGAAAATAACAAAACCGATAACAACAAAAAATCAAAACAATGTATACAACAACAACAAATTAATTACCAACAAAAGCAAATAGCAGACGCAAAATAAATTATGCATACGTATCACTTTTTTCAGAAAAGACAAAAAACGGCGCACAAAAAATGCCAAACAGGTTATCAGCATTGACGATGCTGGAATAGCAAAAAAACGAAAAAACACTGATCTTCGACCATAAAATAAATACTTGCCAGACAGTCAGTCCGCCGGCCAGCCAGCCAGCTTGCCTAAAGCTAGTCCGCATTGCAAACTAAAACAAATAAGCAACAATAACAACAACAACAACAAAAGTGAAAAAATACCACTTAAGTTCTTTCCACCACACGAAACCGAAGACATTCATAATTAGAGGCACTCTCAGACGCTTTGGGAAGTAGGTATTGTTTCCCAAGAAGAAGAAGAAGAAGGAAAAAAACGAATCTAGTTAATCGACAACAAAGCTAAACAATTTTTTTGTGTTCGAAACGGGCAAAGGAATTACACACGGAAATACGTCGGAACATTCCATTTTCTATTTGACTTCCTCCCTTGCCGCCCACGTCTTCTTTAAATTTCGTTTCTATTGCGCTAGTGGAAAAATCCGCATCTCTTATTTACAAATCTTGTTTGGATATTAAACGGATGGCTTGTGCCGAGTGTTTGAACAACATAATAATAATAAATAGTTTAAAACAAAAACGACAACAACAACAACAATAAACAAATAGTGAGGCGAGGAAGAACACAAATTCAATTCGGATGTCTGTGGTGTGTGAGTAGATTTATAATGGCGTCATAAATATGAGAAATTATTAATTAATAAAAATTAATGATTAGTGAAAAAATCCACGCCTTTGCTGGACCCTTAAAATAATTAAAAAACCAGTAAGGAAAGCAGTAAAGTCGGACGGGACCGACTATGTGATACCCTCCACCACTTTGGATGTATTCAACAGATGAATCCGAACAGAAGGACCAGTAAACTGAAATTGGATCAATAAACATGTCGTTCTGCAACCTACGCTAAATTACCTGCAAATCGAAAGATATGTAGAGTCTTTGGTACACCATTTACCTTAAATCGGCGAAAATATATATGGGAGCTATATCTAAATCTGAACGGATTTTCTGGAAACTTAACTCAAATCATTCTAGACCTATTTCATTACGCTGTGCCAAATTTCGAGCAAATCGAAAGATATATAGGGAAAGATATATATGGCGCACCATTTACATAAAATCGAGCGAAAATACATTTGAGAGCTATATCAAAATCTGAACCGATTTTCACGAAACTTAACACACATCATTCTAGACCTATTTCATAACGCTGTGCCAAATTTCGTGCAAATCGGAAGATATATAGGGTCTTTGGTACATCATTTACCTTAAATCGGACGAAAATATATATGGGAGCTATATCTTAATCTGAACCGATTTTCAGGAAACTTATCACACATCATTCTAGACCTAATTCATTACTTTGTGCCAAATTTCGTGCAAATCGAAAGATATATAGGGGCTTTGGTGCACCATTTACCTTAAATCGGACGAAAATATATATGGGAGGTATATCTAAATCTAAACCGATTTTCACAAAACTTAACAGACATCATTTTAGACGTAATTCAGTACCCAATGCAAAATTTCATGCAAATCGAAAGATATATAGGGTCTTTGGTACACCATTTACAGAAAATCGGGGGAAAATATATATGAGAGCTATATCTAAATCTGAACCGATTTTCAAGAAACTTAACACACATCATTCTAGACCTATTTTATAACGCTGCGCCAAATTTCGAGCAAATCGAAACATATATAGGGTCTTTGGTGCATCATTTGCCTTAAATCGGACGAAAATATATATGGGAGCTATATGTAAATCTGAATCGATTTTCACGAAACTTAACACACATCATTCTAGACCTATTTCATAACGCTGCGCCAAATTTCGTGTACATCGAAATATATATTGGGACGGTTTACATTAAATCGGACGAACATATATATGAGAGCTATATCTAAATCTTAACCGATTTTCAGGAAACTTAACACAAATCATTCTAGACCTAATTCATTACGCTGTGCCAAATTTCGTGCAAATCGAAAGATATATGGGGGCTTTGGTACACCATTTACCTTAAATCGGACATAAATATATATGGGAGCTATATCTAAATCTGAACCGATTTTTCCCAATTTCAATAGAGTTCGTCCTTGGTCCAAATAAGTGTCCTATGCCAAATTTCATCCAATTCGGATCATAAATGCGACCTGTACTTTGTTTACAATTTAACATGGACGGACAGACGGACGAACATGCATAAATCGACTTAGAAAGTGATTCTATGCATATTCTCAAAAGGAACCATGTATCTATATCGTTCCCTTTTGCCTGTTACAAACATATGCACAAAGACATAATACCCGGTACTACAGTGTGGTGAAGGGTAGACAAATCCACGCCTTTGATGGACCCTTAAAAATAATTTTTAAAAATTCAAAAAAAAAATCCACGCCTTTGGTGGACCCTTAAAAATATTTTTTTGAAGTCCACGCCTTTGTTGGACCCTGAAAAATATTTTTTTAAGTCCAGGCCTTTGGTGGACCCCTAAAAATATTTTTTAAAAATTCAAAAAAAAAATCCACGCCTTTGGTGGACCCTTAAAAATATTTTTTTGAAGTCCACGCCTTTGGTGGACCCTTAAAAATATTTTTTTGAAGTCCACGCCTTTGGTGGACCCTTAAAAATATCTTTTAAAAATTCAAAAAAAAAAATCCACGCCTTTGGTGGACGCTTAAAAAAATTTTTTTGAAGTCCACGCCTTTGTTGGACCCTGAAAAATATGTTTTTAAGTCCAGGCCTTTGGTGGACCCCTAAAAATATTTTTTAAAAATTCAAAAAAAAAAAAAATCCACGCCTTTGGTGGACCCTTAAAAATATTTTTTTTTAAGTTCAGGCCTTTGGTGGACCCTTAAAAATATCTTTTAAAAATTCAAAAAAAAAAAATTCACGCCTTTGGTGGACCCTTAAAAATATTTTTTTGAAGTCCAGGCCTTTGGTGGACCCTTAAAAATATTTTTTTAAAAATCCACGCCCATTGAAGCTTAAGCTTTGAAAGACCTTGAAAGATCAAAATATTAAAGTCTACGCCTGGTTTTAATACTCCCCTACTTTGTAGTATTTGTACTCGTCCCATGATAACACAGTGACCCACTGATTCCAGTGATCAAATGAGTGATTGATTGATCATTTGGACAAATCAAAACGTATAAACATACATAAACAGCATCCACACCCGCAATCACACACACACACCCCGAACAAAAAAATAACTGAGCAATCAAAGTCTCTTCACACACACACAAAAATGTGTGTGTGTCCCCCAAAACATGCCTGTAGTGGATACCACTATCGTGAGGCATTGATCGATTAACCAACTGACCGACTAAAAAAATCCACAACGACAAGTGACAGTGTCAAGAACACTTCAACATCTGCTCCTCAAAACTTTTTTTTCGATTTTATTGTCCTCGGCTTTGTAAGATAACAAAGAAGAAGAAGACGAAGACGAAGACGAAGAAAAAAACAGAATGCCAAGCAAGGCGAAATACATGACAAAGAAGAAGAAGAAGAAGAAAATGATGACAAAAAACTAAATCATATTCACACTAGTCACGCGTGCAACAACACGCAATTTCTAAGTGAGGCTTTGCCACAAGTGAAGGTTCCGAGATGAGAGCTCAGATGTTAGGGGGGGTTCTGTGTCACACCAAAAGCATGGCATGGATTTCTTTTGAAGAGATTTATTCGCCAACAACAACAACAGCAACAATATGTTTTTGTGGAGTTTGCGCACAGCAACAACAACACTGAGAGCAGCAGCAAGACCTACAGAAACCCGAAACAGAGGAGAGGAGCAGCATCATCATCAATCAGGGTAGCCAGCCGTCAGTATTGTTCATTATAAATAATAACAATTACAGCAACAATAACAACAACATCAGCTGCGGCAGCAATAATAACAATAACTACAATAGCAACAACAACAACTACAAACAATGACAACAACAACAACAAGAGCAATAACTGTATCAGTGCATAAAGAATGAAGTATAGCTCGCAAACAAATTGTGTTTTAATTAAACGTTTGGCAGCAGCAACAACAACAACAACAACCACGAGAAATAATAACAATAACAGCAAATATGAGCTTTATAGGCATATTAAACAAATACTCACACACGCACACACACACACACACACACAGAGAAAAAATAGTCATACAATTTTCATACATTGCGGGTTTTATTGCACACACACACACAAATGTACTTTTTGAAGAACATAAATACACCCACACCGACATACCTCTTCAATATTCATACAAAAGTATGTGGTCATGGCAGAATTAACGGTAAAAAAATGATTCTGTCATCATCCTCCTCATTGTGGTTGACGTCGGCACAATCCCGTCAAAACGGGCCGAACAGAGGTCCATAGAAATTTAAGAATATTTTTTAAAGGTCTGCCAAAGAAATGGACTTTAAAAAAATAGTTTTTGAATTTCTACCATAGTCCTGGATTTTGAAACGGATATTTTTAAAGGTCTAACTGAGGCGTGGATTTTTTTTAAAAAATAATTTTTCAAGCCCTACATTTTCAGGTTCCTCCATAGGCGTTGTTTTTTTTTAATTATTTTTAAGGCTCTCAAAAGGCGTGGATTTTTTTTAAAAATATGTTTAAATCCCTCCGTCGGTGTGTTTTTTTAAATATTTTTATGGCACTCCTCGACATGTTTTTTATTATTTTAAGGCCCCCCGTAGGCGTGCTTTTTTAAATAGTTTTTAGGGCCCTCCGTAGGCGTGGATTTTATAAAAAAATACCAACTTGCTTTTATGCCCTTCACCGCACTATGCTACAGGGTAATATGTCTTTGTGCATATGTTTGTAACAGGCAAAAGGAAACGAGATAGACACATGGTCCCTTTTGAGAATATGCATAGAATTACTTTCTATGTCGATTTATACATGTCCGTCCGTCCGTCTGTCTGTCTGTCCATGCTAAATTGTAAACAAAGTACAGGTCGCATTTATGATTCGAATTGGATGAAATTTGGCATACGTCACTTATTTGGCCTAAGGACGAACCCTATTGAAATTGGGAAAAATCGGTTCAAATTTAGATATAGCTCCCATTCGTCCGATTTAATGTAAAATGGTATACCAAAGTCCCTATATATTATTTGATTTGTCCGAAAATTGGCACAGGGTAGGTCTAGAATGATTTGTGTTAACTTTAATGAAAATTGGTTCAGATTTAGATATAGCTCCCATATAGAGTTTCTCACGATTTTAGGTAAATAGTCCACTAAAGTCCTTATACATCTTTCGATTTGCACGAAATTTGGCATACCACACTGAATTAAGTCTAGAACGATGTGTGTTAAGGTTCGAGAAAATTGGTTCAGATTTAGATATAGCTCCCATATATATTTTTGTCCGATTTAAGGTAAATGGTGCACCAAAGTCCGAATATACCTTTCGATTTGCACGAAATTTGGCATAGCGTACTCAATAAAGTCTACAATGATGTATGTTAAGTTTCCGGAAAATCGGTTCAGATTTAGATATAGCTCCCATATATATTTTCCACCGATTTAAGGTAAATTATGCACCAGGGTCTTTGGTATATATCTTTCGATTGGCATGAAATTTGGCACAGCGTAATGAATTAGGTCTGGAATGGCGTGTGCTAAATTTCATGAAAATCGGTTGAAATTTAGATATAACTCCCATATATATTTTCGTCCGATTTATTTTAAATGGGACACCAAAGTCCCTATATATCTTTCGATTTGCAGGAAATTTGGCACAGGGCAATGAATTAGGTCTAGAATGATGTGTGTTAAGTTTCGTGAAAATCGGTTCAGATTTAGATATAGCTCCCATATATAGTTTCGTCCGATTTTAGGTAAATGGTGCACAAAAGTACCTATATACCCTTCGATTTGATCGAAATTTGGCATAGCGTTCTGAATTGATTGGAGAGTGATGTGTGTTATGTTTCGTGAAAATCGGTTCAGATTTAGATATAGCTCCCATATATATTTTCGTCCGATTTTAGGTAAATAGTGGACCAAAGTCCCTATATATCCTTCGATTTGAACGAAGTTTGGCATAGCGTACTGAATTAAGTCTGCAATGACGTGTGTTAAGTTTCGTGAAAATCGGTTCAGATTTAGATATAACTCCCATATATATTATCGTCCGATTTAATGTAAGATGGTGTATCAATGTACCTATATATCTTTCGATTTGCACGAAATTTGGCATAGCATACTGAATAAAGTCTGGAATGATGAGTGCTAAGTTTCGTGAAAATCGGTCCAGATTTAGATATAGCTTCCATATATATTTTCGTCCGATTTAATGTAAAATGATGGTGCACCAATGTCCCTATATATCTTTCGATTTGCACGAAATTTGGCATAGCGTACTGAATAAAGTCTAGAATGATGTGTGTTAAGTTTCGTGAAAATTGGTTCAGATTTATGTATAGCTCCCATATATATCTTAGTCCGGTTTATTGTAAATGGGGCACCAAAGTCCCTATATATCCTTCGATTTGCACGAAATTTGGCATAGCGTATTGAATTAAGTATAGAATTATGTGTGTTAAGTTTCATGAAAATTGGTTCAAATTTAGATATATCTCCCATATATATTTTCGTCCGATTTAAGATAACTGGTGTACCAAAGACCCTATATCTCGTTCGATTTGTACGAAATTTGGCATATCGTACTGAATGAAGTCTAGAATGATGTGTGTTAAGTTTCCTGAAAATCGGGACCCCCGTAGGCGTACTTTTTTAAATAGTTTTTTAGGGCCCTCCGTAGGCGTGGATTTTATAAAAAAATATTTTTTAAGGGGTCCAACAGGAGTGCTTTTATGCCCTTCACCGCACTATGCTACAGGGTATTATGTCTTTGTGCATATGTTTGTAACAGGTAAGAGGAAACGAGATAGACACATGGTTCCTTTTGGGAATATGCATAGAATCATTTTCTATTTCGATTTATACATGTCCGTCCGTTCGTCCGGTCGTCTGTCTGTCTTCTATCCATGTTAAATTGTAAACAAAGTACAGGTCGCATTTATGATTCGAATTGGATGAAATTTGGCATACATCACTTATTTGGCCCAAGGACGAACCCTATTGAAGTTGGGAAAAATCGGTTCAGATTTTGATATAGCTCCCATATATATTTTCGTCCGATTTAATGTAAAATGGTGTACCAAAGTCCCTATATATCTTTCGATTTGCACGAAATTTGGCCCAGCGTAACGAATTGGGCTTAGAATGATGTGTGTTAAATTTCATGAAAATCGGTTAAGATTTAGTTATAGCTCCCATATATATTTTCGTCCGATTTAAGATAAATGGTTCACCAAAGACCCTATATACCTTTCGATTTGCATGGAATTTGGCAAAGCGTACTGAATAAAGCCTGCAATGATGTGTGTTAATTTTCGTGAAAATCGGTTAAGATTTATACATATAGCTTCCATATATAGTTTCGTCCGATTTAAGGTAAATGGTGTATCAAAGCCCCTATATATCTTTCGATTTGCACGAAATTTGGCATAGCGTACTGAATTGAGCCTAGAATGGTGTGTGTAAAGTCTCTTGAAAATCGGTTCAGATTTAGATATAGCTCCCATATATATTTTCGTCCGATTTTAGATAAATAGTGGACCAAAGTCCCTATATATGCTTCGATTTGAACGAAATTTGGCATAATGTTCTGAATTAAAATTAGAATGATGTGTGTTAAGATTCGTGAAAATCGCTTCCGATTTACATATAGCTCCCAAATATAACTTCGTCCGATTTAAGGTAAATGGTGTACCACAGTCCATATTTATCTTTCGATTTGCACGAAATTTGGCACAGCGTACTGAATAAAGTCTGGAATGATGAAAATCGGTTCTGATTTAGATGTAGCTCCCA
The DNA here is from genome assembly GCF_032173495.1 of Musca vetustissima. Lineage (NCBI taxonomy): Eukaryota > Metazoa > Arthropoda > Insecta > Diptera > Muscidae > Musca > Musca vetustissima. The sequence continues at coordinate 49,229 of NW_026875952.1, forward strand.
TATATATTTTCGTCCGATTTTAGGTAAATAGTGGACCAAAGTCCCTATATATCCTTCGATTTGAACGAAATTTGGCATAGCGTACGGAATAAAGTCTACAATGATGTGTGTTAAGTTTCGTGAAAATCGGTTCAGATTTAGATATTGCTTCCATATATATTTTCGTCCGATTTAAGGTAAATGGTGTATCAAAGCCCCTATAAATCTTTCGATTTGCACAAGATTTGGCACAGGGTAATGAATTAGGTCTTGAACGACATGTGTTAAGTTTCCTGAAAATCGGTTCAAATTTAGATATATCTCCTATATATATTTTCGTCCGATTTAATGTAAATAGTGCACCAAACTCCTAATTATTGTCCGATTAACACGAAATTTTGTACAACGTATCAAATTGAGAATTGAATGACGTTATTCGGGTTTGTTGAAATTGATGCAGATCCAGCCATAGCTTCCATATCTATTTCGAACGGGTGTCCGATTGAGATTATATTTTTAAATCATTCTAAATCTGCCCGAATAAAGACATGCGTATATTCCTTCGAGGGAACATTGGCATACAATTGTAAGGATACATATGTACAATATACCCAAGTGGTGAAGGGTATCATGTAGTCGGCCCAGTCCGACTTTACTACTTTTCCTTACTGGTTTCAATATCCAAACAACTGCATAAATTCCCAAATAAAAACTTTAATTGTCAATAACTTTTTGTTTTGTTAAATCGGCCAGTGACAGCATCGTTCACTTTCGCCGTCCTCGGGGAATACAAACGCGAATCGACAACAATTGAAAATTGATTTTATTTCACTATAAAAAATCTACTACAAAAAAAACACAACTTTACTCCTCAAGTAATAGTCAGCAAAATAATGAAAACAACAACAACAAAAATAGCGGATAGAATTAGAATTACGAACTATTCTGCCTTGAAAAGCATGGCGATTTTGTTGTTTGTTTTCATGTTTAGTTTTGTTTAACAAACTTCCACAAAATCATTGAACAATCTAACACAGCAATAACGACAACAACAACAACAACATCGACATAAACAATAGCTTTGGCGATAAACGAACTATAGTTTATGACGACTCTATTAAAAAAAAACTGAGTTTTGAAGGATGACGAAACTGTAACAAAATATTTAATAGACTGGCTGCTAGCTTCTACTGGCTTCCTCCTCTTCCTCTCCGCCCTTGCTCACTAAGTCTTCCTCTTTCACATTGTTGTTGTTGTTGTTGATGTTACTGGGATTTACTTTGTTCGTTCAGCGCAGCACAGCATAGATCTCGTTATGATTACAACAAGTTCGAAACTTTTTCTATTTTGGCAGGGTGAGAGTTTATTTAATTTTTGTAGTTTGAGTTGTTAGCAGCGGGATGGACATTGACAACAAGAACAGCAAAACGGAAATGAAAAATATTTCAAAATTTTTTTAATTAAATGAAAATTTGTTTGTAACCTCAAATTTAAAAAAAAAAATAGAAAAACAATTATGTTAAAAAATCCACACCTATCGAGGCCCTATACACATTAATTAAAAAAATCCACGACCTTAAAAATATATTTTAAACCCAGTAAGGAAAGTTCAAAAGTCAGACTTTTTAGGACCATTGAAATGAAATCGGGCGAAATTTTGTCCCAATCGGACAAATATTGGGAGTGTGGTGTATCATTCACAAAAAATCGGACGAAACTATGTATGGGAGCTACATCTAAATCTGAACCGAATCCAACAAAACTTCGCAGACATCAGTCTGGACCAAATATTAGGAGTTTGGTGTATCATTTACATAAAATCGGACGAAACTATATATGGGAGCTATACCTAAATCTGAACCGATTTTAGCAAAACTTCGCAGACATCAGTCTGGACCTAATTCAGAGCGCTGTGCAAAATTTTGTCCCAATCGGACAAATATTGGGAGATTGGTGCATCATTCACAAAAAATCGGACAAAACTATATACGGGAGCTATATCTAAATCTGAAACGATTTTAACAAAACTTCGCAGACATAAGTATAGACCTAATTCAGTGCGCTGTGTAAAATTTTGTCCCAATCGAACAAATATTGGGAGTGCATCATTTACATAAAATCGGACGAAACTATATATGGGAGCTATATCTAAATCGGAACCGATTTTCACGAAACTTTACATACATCATTCTAGACTTTATTCAGTACGTTATGCTAAATTTCGTGCAAATCGAAAGATATATAGGGACTATAGTACGCCATTTACTTTAAATCGGACGAAAATATATATGGGAGCTATATCTAAATCTGAACCGATTTTCACGAAACTTAACACACATCATTCTAGACTTAATTCAGTGTGATATGTTATATTTCGTGCAAATCGAAAGATATATAGGGACTTTGATTCACTACTTGCCTAAAATCGGGCGAAACTATATACGGGAGCTATATCTAAATCTGAACCGATTTTCATGAAACTTATCACACATCAATCTAGACCTTATTCATTACGCTGTGCCAAATTTCGTGCAAATCGAAAGATATATAGGGACTTTACTTGACTACTTGCCTAAAATCGGGCGAAACTATATATGGGAGCTATATCTAAATCTGAACCGATTTTCACGAAACTTTGCACACATCATTCTAAACTTAATTCAGTACGCTATGCCAAATTTCGTGCAAGTCGAAGAATATAAAGGGTCTTGGGTGCACCATTTACATTAAATCGGACGAAAATATATATGGGAGCTATATCTAGATCTGAACCATTTTTCATGAAACTCAGCACATATCATTCCAGACTCAATTCAGTACGCTTTGCCAAATTTCGTGCAAATCGAAAGATATATAGAGACTTTGGTGCACCATTTACCTTGAATCGGACAAAAAAAATATATGGGAGCTATATCTAAATCTGAACCGATTTTCTCCAATTACAATAAGATTCGTCCTTGGGCAAAATAAGTGAACTGTGCCAAATTTCATCCAAATCGGATCATTTATGATCTGTACTTTGTTAACTACCTGTACTTTGTTAACAAAAATATATGGACGGACGGGCGGATGGAGAGATGGACGGACGACATGCGTAAATCGACTCAGAAAGTGATTCTATGCGTATTCTCAAAATGAACCATGGGTCTATCTCGATTCCTTTTGCCAGTTACAATCATATGCACAAAGACATAATATCCAGTAGCACAGTGTGGTGAAAGGTATAAAAATCCACGCCTTCGGTAGACCTTGAACAAATATTTTTTAAACAATTCACGCCTATTGAAGACCCTGAAAAATAATTTTTAACAAATCGGACGGACATGCGTAAATCGACTCAGAAAGTGATTCTATGCATATTCCCAAAAGGAACCATGAGTCCATCTCGATTCCTTTTGCCTGTTACAAACATATGCACAAAGACATAACATCCTGTATCCTGTACCACCACATCCTGTACCACGCCTTAGGTAGACCTTGAAGAAATATTTTTAAAAAATCCACGCCTATTGAAGATTTTTTTTTTACAAATCCACCCCTTTTGAAAACCTTGAAAAATAATTTTTAAAAAATCCACCCCTTCTGAGAAACAATATTTTTAAAAATCCACGATTATTAGAGACCTTAAATAAATGTTCTCTAAAAATCTTGAATCTTGTTCGCCTTAAATTTTGTTATCGATTCCTTTTTTGCAATTGTTCTACATTTGTCTTATACTTCTTCTTAATCGTTTCTGTTTTTTCTTTCTCTTTGTTCCATTGCAGACTCTTACGTCGTGATAGCGAAGATTCATCCGTTCGATGCTCGTACTGTTCTGTACTAAATGTCAACGAGAACGATTTGAGGAGATCCTTTGAAAATACCTGCACCGATTCATTGGTAACAGCTTTTGATGATGAGGCTTTACTAATATGCGACCAAGGAAACGAAATGGCAAGGACAAAGGTTTATTTTAATTCGATTAGAGAGTAGTGGTGACACCCGGCCCACAGACACACACACACACAAACATCAAGAAACTATCATCCTTAAAAATTCACCCAATCATATGCTGGCTCACAATAAAATTCTGGTCATGTTGTTCGACAAGAACAAAAAAAAATTGAAACTAGTTGACCCGAGCAGACAGCAAACCAAACAACCTGCCAAACCAACTAAACATCATCATCATCCGCATCGACATCAATTTGTCCGACCAACCTATCCATTCGCCTACCATCCATCCATCAAATCATTCACACTTTTCAGACACAACTCATCGTCATCAATGGGCAGGCAGGCAGGCAACCTGCCAGCCATCGTGTTCGCATGCCACACCATCTAGCCGCCTGTCACACTCACTGTAGGCACTCTGAGGCCCACCCGTTCATACATTTACACGCTTACGGCTTGGTTACATATATACATAGATACCTACGTATATATCTATCTATCAATCACATCATATTTGCATGATTTATTGTTGTTATTGTTTCAATTTGTCAATAGTTTTGTATTAGTTTGTAGAAGAGAAGTCATCATCATCTGCAGCACAGTGGGCGATTTTTTAATAAAAACACTAAACAAATAATTTTTTTAAAATAGAAAATAGAAAAAGTGGAAATATTTTTTTTTTTTTTTGGCTTTAAATAATTTTTTGAAGAGCTCCCGTAGGCCTGCTATAGATTTGAGACACTTCTAGGTCCTGTTATAGTAGCAGTCTCTCCGAAGGGTCTTCTGTGTATAGGAGACCTCCCAGACCCTTTCAATGGTTTTTATGTATAGCAGATATAAGCAACACCATTCAAAAATATCTTTTCAATATATGAAATGCCTTCCAAATGCTTCCTATATATATATGAGACATTGATAGGTCCAGTTATATATGGCAGCCCCTTCCAAAGGTTCTCTATATGGTGCAGATATCCGCAACACATTTGTAGGCTACTTTTTTGTAGTTAAAACCTTTTGATTTTTAATCATTCTATTTGTTTTAATTTTCTTCTTTGGAAGTTCTCCTATATGATCTCCTATAGATATGAGATCTTTATATGCCCTGTTATAGATAGCAGCCCCTTCTAGGGGTATTCTATGTATAGCGGACATTTGCATACACTTTAAGAAGATCTCTTCGATATATATGTAGAATACCTTTTAAAGGCCTGCAAACGATAGTGAGAGATTTCTATGTCCTTTTATAGATAGCAACCCCTCCGAAGAATCTTCTATGTATAGGAGACCTTCCAGTCCCTTCCAATGGTATTTTATGTATATAAAATAACTTTTCTATGTATAGGAGACCTGCCCTATTATTGATAGCAGCCCCTTCTAAAGGTCTTCTATGTATTGCGGACATTCAACCACTTTTAGAAAAGCTCTTCGATATGTATAGAAGACCTCTTAAAGGCCTGCAAACGAACTTTACAGGTCCTGTTATAAATAGTAGCTCCTCCGAAGGGCCTTCTGTGAATAGCAGACATCCGCAACAAATTTAAAATAAATCTTCGGTATGTACTGAATACCTTCTAAAGGTTTACTATAGATGACAGTCCCTCCGAATGGTATTCTATTTATATCAAACATCTGCAACACCTTGTAGAAAAATTATTTCCATACCTATAGAAGACCTCCTATAGATATGAAACCTTTATTGATCCTTTTATAGATAACAGCCCCTTCCAGTGGTCTTCTATGCCTAGCTGAAACACCCAACAAATTTAAAGTAAATCTTCCGTATATATTGAAGGCCTCCTAAAGGCCCTCTATAGATATGAGACCTTTATAGGTCCTCCTAAAGACAGCAGACCCTTCCAAAGGTCTTCAATGAATAGCAGACATCCGCAACATCATGTAGAAAAAATTGTTCCTTACATATAGAAGACCTCTTGAAGGCCTCCTATAGATATGAAACCTTTATAGATCCTGTTATAACCCCATCAAATGGTCTTCTATGTGTAGCAAATATCCCCAACATCTTGGGGATTGTTTTCCATATATATAGAAGACCACCTAAAGGTCTTCTATATGAGACCTTTATAGATCCTGTTATAACCCCTTCCATAGGTCTTCTATGTCTAGCAGACACCCCCAACAAATTTAAAATAAATCTTCCGTATATATTAAAGTCCTCCTAAAGACCTTCTATTGATATGAGACCTTTATAGGTCCTCCTAAAGACAGCAGACCCTTCTAATGGTCTTCTATGTATAGCAGACATACCCAACACCTTGTATAAAAAAATCCCATACATATATAAGACCTCTAAAAGGCCTCCTATAGATATGTGACCTTTATAGGTCCTGTTATAGATAACAACCCCTTCCAGTGGTCTTCTATGCCTAGCAGACATGCCCAACAAATCTTCCGTATATATTGAAGACCTCCTAAAGGCCTTCTATAGATATGAGACCTTTATACGTCCTCCTAAAGATAGCAGATCCTTCTAATGGTCTTCTGTGAATAGCAGACATCCGCAACACTATGTAGATAAAATTTTCCATACATACAGAATACCTCTTGAAGGCCTCCTATAGATATGGAGACCTTTATAGGTCCTGTTATAGGTAACAGCCTCTTCCAATGGTCTTCTATGTCTAGCAGATACCCCTAACAAATTTAAAATAAATCTTCCGCATATATCGAAGACCTCTTAAAGGTCTCCTCTAGATATGATAACTTTATAGGTTCTCCTATAGGTTTATAGGTTCTCCCTCCAAATGTTCTTCTATGTATAGCAGACATCCGTAACACATTTTAGAAAAATCTCCTCCATACATAAAAGACCCCATAAAGGGCTCCTAGAGACCTTTCTGGGTCCTCCTATAGATATCATCTCCTGCATTAAACTTCAATATATAACAAGGCATCCTTCACACCCTTGTAGCCGCTTTGTGTAGTTTGTACGCATTTGATTTTCTTATACATTCTATTTATTTTTCCCTCTTTTTCTTCCCCCTTCCATCTCTTATCTTCACCACAGGTTCACTTTGATGACGTATCGTTGTACGGGACTCCGAAAGAGGAGCCAATGCCTTCCATCCCCATTGTTTCGGAAAAAGTTTCAGCGAACTTCTTAAAGAGTCAATTGCAATCATGGTTTCAACCGACCGACAATCGGTTGGCTATGAAATTATTTGGCAGCCGCAAGGCATTGGTCAAAGAAAGAATACGCCAGAAGACTTCCGGACATTGGGTTATTCACCCATGCAGTTCATTCAGGTAAGAAGAATTAAAAAATAATAATTAAAAAAATAGACAAATTAATAAAAAAAATAAGTCAAAAGGTCTCAGTACTCAACACCCTTAACCGGTGACATACGAAGTGTACATAGATCCTAAAATCGGAATGCTATTTTGTGACAGTTAATGAAGGTCTAAGAAATCGGTATCTAGTACCGAAGACGCACATTTGTTATTAAAATTATAAAGAAATTTATATCAAAATTGCAAGGGCATTAAAACATCGTTAAGTTCGGTCGGACCGACATTTTAATAACCTCCACCATGAGGTGGTATTTAAACTACCTAAAAAGAGATCGGAACTTTTATATATGGGTATAGGGAGATTTGCTACCCTGAGAGAACCAAATAAACCAATTTAGCTATAAATTGATTGAAAACCGAACCCAATCTCCCTAAATATATAGCTACCCTAAAAAGTGAACCAATATTAATGATTTTTGATAGTTAGATGTCCTACCCTATGAGTACCCAAAATACCAAATTACAGCCAATTCGGTTAATAATCGAACCCAATCTCCCAAAAATATCGAAATTTTGAGGGTCCTGTTATATGGTAGCTAATCTTAAAATTGGACATATATTGGCAATTTTTGGTAGGGAGATTTGCTGCCATATGAGAACCAAATATACCAATTTATAGCCAAATCCGTTGAAAACCGAACTCAAAACCCGCACAATACCGAAAATCTGAGGGTACTGTTATATTGTAGATACAATATAAAGTTGATCAATATTAATTATTGTTGGTAGTGAGATTTCCTACCCTATGAGAACACTAAATACTAAATTACATCCAATTCGATTGAGAACCGTTCCTAAAATACCTAATTTTTTAGGGTTCCGTTATGGTAGCTACCCTAAAAAGTGAACCAATATTGATGGTTTTTGGTAAGGAGAATCTAAAATATCAAATTTCAGACAAATCGGTTGAAAAACGTGCTCAAGCTCCCTAAATTATAGAAATTTCGGAGATATAGCATATGGCAAAAATGAGCCAATCTTGATCATTTTTGATAAGGAGATTTGCTACCCTACGACAACCTAAAATACCAAATTCGAGACAAATCGGTTGAAAAACATGCTCAAGCTCCCTAAATTATAGAAATTTCGGAGATACCGCAATATGGCAGCTACCCTTAAAAATGAGCCAATCTTGATAATTTTTGATAAGGACATTTGCTACCCTATGACAACCCAAAATACCAAATTCGAGACAAATCGGTTGATAAATATGCTCAAGCTCCCTAAATTATCGAAATTCCGAGGTAACGCTATATGGCAGCTACCCTTAAAAGCGAACCAATATTGATAATTTTTTGTACGTCGATTTGGTACCCAATGAGAACCTAAAATACAAAATTGCAGCCAATTTGGTTTAAAAACGTATCCAAGCTCCCCAAAATGTCAAATATAGAGGTGCCTTTATATGACAGCTACCCCTTAACTGGAGCCAATATTAATCATTTTTGGTAGGGATACTTGCTACCCCATGAAAACCCAAAATACCAGATTACAGCCAATTCGGTTGAAAGGCATGTCCAAGCTCCCCAAAATACCGAAATATAGAGGTGCCTTTAATGGCAGCTACCCTTTACCTTGAGCCAATATTGAAAATTTTTGGTAGGGAGGTTTCCTATCTTACGAGAACCTAAATTACCAAATTCCAAGCAATTCGGTTAAAAAACATGTCAAAAGTCCATAAAATTTCTGAGGTGTCAGTATGGTAGCTACCGTATAAAGTGTAACAATTTTGATAATTTTGGGTGGGCGAATTTTCTGCCTTTTGAGAAACCAAAATATCAGTTTTCAGCCAATATGGTTGAAAAATGTGCTCAAGCTCCGCAAAACATGGGGATTTTCGGAGGTGCCGTTATGGTGGCCACCCCTTAACTTGAGCCAATATTTATAATTTTTTGTAGGGATGTTTGCTATACTCTGAGAATCTAAAATTGGGTTGAAAAATTTTCCCAAACTACTCAAAATTTTAAAATTTGGTGGTTCCGTTATATGGTAGCTGCCTTAAAAAGTTAACCTATATTAATAATTTTTGGTAGGAGGATGTGTTAACCTGGGAGAACTTAAAATACCAAATTATAGTCGATTCGGTTGAAAATCTTGGCCAAGCTCCCCAAAATATCGATATTTTTGGAGGTCCCGTTATATGATAGCTACCCCTTAACTTTGACCAATGTTGATAATTTTTGATGGGGAGTTTTTTTAACCTATGAGAACCTAAATTACCAAATTCCAGACAATTCGGTTGAAAAATGTGCCCAAGCTCCTCCCCAAAATATAGAAATTTGGGGGTTCCGTATAGGGTATCTACCTTAAAATGTGAACCTATATTAATACTTTTTGGTAGGGAGATTTACTAACCAGGAGAACTTAAATTACCAAATTCCAGACAATTCGGTTGAAAATTGTGCCCAAGCTAACCAAAATATCGATATTTTTGGAAGTGCCGTTATGGTAGCTACCCCTTAACTTTGGCCAATGTTGATAATTTTTTGGTAGCGAGATTTGCTACCCTATGAGAACCGAAAATAAAAAAATACACACAATTCGGTAAAAAAAAATCTTCCAAATACCGAAATTTGGGGGTTCCGTTATGGGGTAGCTACCTTAAAATGTAAACCTATATTAATAATTTTTGGTAGGGAGATTTACTAACCAAGGAGAACTTAAATTACCAAATTCCAGACAATTCGGTTGAAAATTGTGCCCAAGCCCCCCAAAATATCGATATTTTTGAAGGTGCCGTTATGGTAGCTATCCCTTAACTTGGACCAATATTGATAATTTTTGGTAGGGAGATTTGTTACCCTCTGAGAACCTAAATTACCAAATTCCAGACAATTCGTTTGAAAAACATGACCAAATTCTTCAAAATATCGAAATGTTGGGGTTCCGTTATGTGATAGCTACCTTAAAAAGTGAACATATATGAATAATTTTTAGTAGGAGGATTTACTAACCTATGAGAACCCAAAATACCAAATTTCAATCAATTCGGTTGAAAATCGCACCCAAGCCCATCAAAATGACGATATTTTTGGAGGTGCCGTAATGGTAGCTACCCCTTAACTTGGGCCAATATTGATGATTTTTTGCAGGACGATTTTTTTACCCATAGAGAACCTAAAATATTAAATTGAAGTCAATTTGGTTGAAAAATGCGACCAAAATAATTAAATTTTGAGAGGTGCCGTTATGGTAGCTACCCTAAAAAATCGACCGATTTTGATAATTTCTGGTAGGAAGATTTTTCTACCATAGGAGAAGAACCGAAATTATTATTTTTTTTATTTTATTTTTGAAATTAATCCTTAAAATTTGTTCTTCCTCTTCTTCCTGACAGGTTTTATTGGGACCTTTGTATGCTTTTATTATTAGTAGCAAATCTTATTATCCTGCCAGTCGCAATATCATTCTTCAACGATGATCTAAGCACAAGATGGATTGCCTTTAACTGCCTAAGTGATACTATTTTTTTAATAGATATTGTAGTCAATTTTAGAACAGGTAAGAAATCTCCACACACACACCCCTAACCCCCTCTCATCGATCAATCAATCCTCCATTATATCAACTTCATCACCTCTGTACCTATACCCACCCACCCTAGGAATTATGCAACAAGACAACGCCGAACAGGTGATATTGGATCCCAAGCTTATAGCCAAACATTATTTAAGGACCTGGTTTTTTCTTGATTTAATCTCATCGATACCGCTCGACTATATCTTTTTGATTTTCAATCAGGTATGTAGGTTGATAAAACAGATCGCATGTCTTTAATTAAGATTATGAAATTGCAGGACTTCTCCGATTCATTTCAAATTCTACATGCCGGTCGTGCCCTACGAATATTACGCTTAGCTAAGCTTCTATCGCTTGTGCGATTGTTGCGTCTGTCGCGTCTCGTGCGCTATGTGTCGCAATGGGAGGAGGTGTATGTAAGTATTAAAAAAGCAATTTCTCAAAAAAAAAACTCCAACAACAATTTTTTATTCTACTCTAATCTGATTTTGAAATTATTATTATTTAAAACTTAAAAGTAATTAATTAATTATATCTCAACAACAACTATTAGTATTTATATATTTAATCGTAACCTTATTAACTACCTATATATTTTTTATGAAAAAAAATTAAATACTATCCATTTCTTTAAATTAATGTCCTCCCTCCCTCTCTCTTTAATTAATTTATTAATTAAATTTAATTAAATTACCATTAAGTGTTATTGTGTCTGAATTTCTTAATTTTATTTATTTCTGTTTTATTTCTCCTTGAGTGTTCTATCGATATTTGTATTAAAATATAATTATAAACATTTCTATATAAAATATTAGGATGATAATATTTGTCATAATAATGACGATAATTATTAAAAATTAAAAAAAAAATTAAATCAGATGGCAACAATGTTGATGATGATGAGAATTATTTTTTTTTTCAAATAGTTTTGCATTTTTTTGGGTGTCATTTTTTTAGTTTACCACCCCTTAGTGAAATAATCAACCCCTTCCCTCAGAAAAAATACAGTCGAATACAGTTATAAAAATATTTAACAAGTGAAAAAGCGTTAAGTTCGATACCCTCCACCATAGATATACTGACAGGTACTTGAAATAAAAATATAGAGAACATACCAAAAAAGTGTACCTATACAGACATTTCTACAAACCGGTTATGGTCCTAAATATTGGTCCTAGACCCCATGTTTCTTTGGACAAAATTTGTTTCCAAAAAATTTTTGATTTCATCCACACTTTGCACATCTTATTATTTCTAACGAAATTAATGCAGCGAATTCGGTTGAAAAACGCGCTCAAGAACCCCAAAATACCGAAATTTGAGGGTACCCTTAAAAAAAATGGACCTATATTTATATTTTTATACCCTTCACCACACTGTGGTACAGGGTATTATGTCTTTGTGCATATGTTTGTAACAGGCAAAAGGAAACGAGATTGACCCATATATCCTTTTGAGAATATGCATAGAATCACTTTCTGAGTCGATTTATGCATGTCCGTCCGTCCGTCCGTCCGTCTGTCCGTCTGTTGGTGTTAAATTGTAAACAAAGTACAGGTCGCATTTATTATCCGATTTAGATGAAATTTGGCATAGGTCACTTATTCGGCCCAAGGACGAACCCTATTGAAATTGGGAAAAATCGGTTCAGATTTAGATATAGCTCCCATATATATATATATATTTAACCGATTTAATGTAAACGGTCCCTATATAACTTTCGATTTGCACGAAATTTGGTACAGCCTAATTAATTAGGTCTAGAATGATGTCTGCCAAGTTTCGTGAAAATCGGTCCAGATTTAGATATAGCTCCCATATATAGTTTCGTCCGATTTCAGGTAAATGGTGCTCCAAAGTCCCTATATATCTTTCGATTTGCACCAAATTTGGCATGACGTACTGAATTGAGCATAGAATTATGTCTGCCAAGTTTCGAGAAAATCGGTCCAGATTTAGATATAGCTCCCATGTATAGTTTCGTCCGATTTCATGTAAATGGTGGACCAAAGTCGCTATATATCTTTCGATTTGCACGAAATTTGGCATAACGTACTGAATTGAGCCTTGAATGATGTCTGCCAAGTTTCGAAAAAATCGGTCCAGATTTAGATATAGCTCCCATATATAGATTCGTCCGATTTCATGTAAATGGTGGACCAAAGTCGCTATATATCTTTCGATTTGCACGAAATTTGGTACAGCCTAATCAATTAGGTCTAGAATGATGTCTGCCAAGTTTCGTGAAAATCGGTTCAGATTTAGATATAGCTCCCATATATAGTTTCGTCCGATTTCATGTAAATGGTGCCCCAAAGTCCTTATATATCTTTCGATTTGCACCAAATTTGGCATAACGTACTGAATTGAGCCTAGAATTATGTCTGCCAAGTTTCGAGAAACTCGGTCCAGATTTAGATATAGCTCCCATATATAGTTTCGTCTGATTTCATGTAAATGGTGGACCAAAGTCGCTATATATCTTTCGATTTGCACGAAATTTGACAGACATAGCCCAACGGATGACCTATTTATATTTGTTTGAAGTCGATTTACATACTTTATGGATAGATCTAGGTAGATTCACATTTAGATAAATATCTCATATTTTATTTCATCCAATTTCATGTTAATAGTCCTGTTTAATATACCCATAGTGATGAAGGGTATCATATAGTCGGCCCCGTCCGACTTTACTACTTTCCTTACTGGGTTTTTTTTTGTGGATCGATTTGAAACCTATTACGAACTCAAAATACTAAATTACAGCCAATTCGGTGAAAAACTACGATCATAACCCCCACAATACTGAAAATTAGGAGGTACCGTTATATGGACCTATATTTATAATTTTTTTGTGGAGTCATTTAGTACCCAATAAGAACTCAATGTACCAATGTATTCGGTTGAAAAACCCGCTCAAGAACCCCAAAATACCGAAATTTGGGGGTACCCTGATATGGGGGGCTATCCGAAAAATGGACCTATACTTATAATTTTTTGTGGAGCGATTTGAAACCTATTACGAACTCAATATATTAAATTACAGCCAATTTGGTGAAAAAATACCATAAAAACCCCAAAAAAAAACAGAAAATTAGTGGCGGTTACCAGAAAAAGTGGACCTATATTTATAATTTTTTTGTGGAGACATTTAGTGCTCAATAAGAACTCAATGTACCAAATTTCAGCGTATTCGATCGAAAAAAACGCCCTCAAGAATCCCAAAATACCGAAAATTGGGGGGTACTGTTATATGGAAGCTATGCCTAAACGTGGACCGATATATCCCACCTTTTTCAGCACCCTATCTCAATTCCTTCAGACTGCGTTTTTCAACACCACTCCTCAGATCGGGTCCTACTCCAAACAAAAACCGGGTTTCCACGACTTTTGGTCGTTACAATAAGTTATATTTAAGGTTCTCTGTAGGTGAGGTTTAAGGTTCTCTGTAGGTGAGGTTTTATTTTAAATATTTTTCTAGATCTTCCATAGGTGTGAATTTTTAAAATAATATTTTTTAAGGTGTTCTTAAATGAAATTGCTTCAAATTCCTCCGAAATTTGTTCAAATTTGGGTTGTTAATTGTTCTGGCAAATTGTTCAGAAAATATAATTTTCAAAAGAATGAATTCAGAAACGGTTGTCCCATAAGCCGGGCTTAAAAAATATTTCCAGGCGCATCGGCCTTGGACGCATTTCATCCGCTTTGAAAGACCATTTTCTCAGATTTTGTCATCTACATGATGTTTCCATCGGATTCGTGGCCTTCCCGTTCTGCGTGAACCATCACTTGGCTCTCATTTATATGCCTTTTGAGCTGGGGCATCTTCATCTATTCTCACAACATGGCCTAGCCAACGTAGTCGCTGCAGCTCGATACGTCTGACTATGTATATGTCAGCGAATATATGGTATAGCTCAGGGTTCATTTGACGCCAATATTCACCGTCGACGCAGATTGGCTCATAGTTCTTCCGGAGAATTTTTTCTTTCAAACACTTCATGAGCTGACTCGTTTGCTTGCGCAAGTACCCATGCTTCAGATCCATACAACAGCACGGGTAATATCAGCGTCTTGTAGTGTGTGAGTTTGACCTTGCTTTTGAGTTGCTGACTTAGACCATAGTAGCATGTGTTGGCCAATACCAATTCTCCTCCGGATGTCACGGCTGATGTTATTAGTTTTCTTTATGGCGGTACCGAGGTATATATATAATCTTTCACTACCTCGAAGTTGTAGTTTTCAAGTTCCACAGTTGGTCCAATACTACTGAACGTCTTGCGCGTTGATCATCATCAGCTTGGTCTTTTCGCCATTTACTACCAGCCCACTTTGGCAGGCTCCTTTCCCAGTTCAAAGGTGGCTGCTAACGCTCGAAATGTTTGACCCATTATGTCGATGTCGTCGGCGTAGGCGTGTAGCATATGCTGTTTGGTGTACAGAATGTCATTGGTTCACATTTGCATTTCGTATAACCTTTTCCAGCAGGAAGTTAAACAGGTCACATGACAATCTGTCACCTTGTCTGAATTCTTATTCGGTATTGAAGGGCTCCGAAAAGTCCTTTCCGACTTTAACTGCTGACCAGTTAAAGTTATCCTGCATAGCCATAGGACTTTAAACACCTCTGAACGGATAGGGCTGTCGAGGGCAGTTTTATAGTCGACGAGTAGGTGGAATGTATCGCAGAGTGAAAATCTGGCCAATTGTGGATTTGCCAGGTCTGAAGCCACATTGGTATGGTCCAATAATGTCATTGACCATTGACTTCAGTCGTTCACAGAACACGCTGAATAGCACTTTATATGCGATGGAAAGGAGACCTTCTCCTGAGAAATGTAAAAAAGTAGGACCTTTATAGCTGTATTCGACTGTTTATATTTCTAAGCTGCCATATCCTCGAATTTTAATAACAAAAAAAAAATACTAAGCTTTTTATATTTTCCTCTTCGGATTTCCTTTCTTCGTAATTTTCTCTTTTTTTTTTTTGTTTTTGTTTTGTGTTTTCCTTACTATTTTCAATTATTATTGTTGTTAGCAATATGTTTTCCGTCTATCTCGTCGTCGTTGTTGTTGTCGCAAAGTATTTTTTTTCACTTCGTCTTCAGTTTCCCTTACTTGCTCCTCCCTTCACTCGCCCGCTCGCTCTCTTCCCCTCTGTCTTTGCTGTGGCTATTTTTTATGATAAATTAACGAAGAAAAAAATCGTTAAATTAAATACTTCATTACCGAACTAATGACTGAGGGAATGAACGACGAACCGAATCGAACCGAAGCTCACCAATTGTAGTCGTCAAAATTATGATAATAATAAAAATAATAGTAACGGTAATAATAATAAAAAATAATAAAACGAAACCGAATTCCAGAATTCAAAATCACATCATGCCCATGGTCACTCCAGTGAGTAAGTGAGTGAGTGGTCGTGTGTGTGTGAGTGACTACACTGGTCGTCATTCTCCGCGACATCATCATCCCTTCTCCATCATTGGCATAATGATGTTGAAGGTTAGGTTATGGCGAAAGTCACGGCTAACGTCGTCTAATTGTTATCACGGTTGTCAGGGCGGCCCGGTACTGCTGAGATTCCATTTTAATAGGAAATATAAATAAAAACAACAACAACAGCAGAAAAGAAATTGAAATAGAAATAACAGTTTGTTGTTGCAGAGATGTCTCTAATAGGCACTTAACTACTTTGTTTGCCATTCTTCCTAAAGTTAATCAACAACAACAACAACAAAAAATCCACTCCGACAAGAGATCATATTTCTGTCCCAGGGACTTAGATTTGAATTAAGATTAAGTGGCACAACATTGAGGGAACTAGGGGAAGGAAGGGGGGATAATGAAAAACTTAAATATTTTGTCATTTATCTTATTTCTTCTGGGATGATATGTCCGAACCGAATATACAGGAAATATTATCTGACAAATGAGTTTCATTATTTTTTTGTTATTTAGAAAAGAAAATGTTGTTGTTAGTAATTATTTATTAATTAGTTTGATAATTACCGTTACCCAACGTTTTTCTTTTGCACACATCAACCGAAGTCGTATATATTCTGAGATGAAATAAAAAAAATAGGGAAGAGATGTGATAAATATAATAAAAAAATATTAATTAATATATGTCGGTAAGATGAATTAATATGGAAAATAAAAAAATTAAAAAAAAAACATTGCAAAAACAGAAAAAAAAAACAAGTAAGGAATGTTCAAAATTCGGACGGGACCGACACATGTTTCTAAATGAACTTCGAAACGTCTATGCAGGAACTTTGAATAAAATCGATGCCTTTGGTGGGCCCTTAAATATAATTAAAATAAATCCACGCCTTTGGTGGACCCTTAAAAATAATTTTAAAACCAGTAAGGAAAGATCAAAAGTCGGACGTGGCCGACTATATGATACCCTTCACCACTTTGAGTACATACGAGGGATGTTAATATCTATAATATCCTATAGATAGAACAGATATAGAATCTTTGGAGGACCATTGAGATGGAATCGGGCGAAATTAAATGTGCTATATAAATAGATATTTGAACCAATTAAGAAAACCCCCCCAAAAACCCCAAACCGCACTCAAAAGGGCAGACTTGGATCCTTTGGTTTGGTTGAAAATTTCTATGAAATCGAGTAAAATTATATATATGAGCTATGTATAAACACATAGACCTATGGACCTGAGCACTCCATATTCAAATTTCGTATAAATCGAACGATCATAGATCCTTCGGTGCACCATTTACATAAAATCGAACGAAAATATATATATAAGACCTATATTAAAATCTGAACCGATTTCAACAAACCTTATCATACATAATTTTTTCCTCAATTTCATTCGTTATGCAAAATTTTGTCCCAATCGGACAAATATTGGGAGTTTGGTGTATCATTCAGAAAAATCGGACGAAACCATATATGGGAGCTATATCTAAATCTGGACTGTTTTTAATAAAACTTCGCAGATATCAATCTGGACCTAATTCAGTACTCTGTGCAAAGATGTTGTCTCAATCGGACAAAAATTGGGGTTTGTACATTATTCGCATAAAATCGGACGAAACTATAATATATGGGAGCTATATCTAAATCTTAACCGATTTTAACAAAACTTCGCAAACAATAATCTCGACCTAATTCAGTACTCTGTGCAAAAATGTTGTCTCAATCGGACAAATATTGGGATTTTCTAGCGTCATTCACAAAAAAAAATCGGACGAAACTATATATGGGAGCTGTATCTAAATCTGGACCGTTTTTAACAAAACTTCGCAGACATCAGTCTGGACGTAATTCAGTACTCTGTGCATAATGTTGGTACATCATTCACATAAAATCGAACGAAACTATATATGAGAGCTATATCTAAATCTGAACCGATTCCAACAAAACTTCGCATGATAAAGTACTCTGTGCAAAATTTTGTCCCAATCGGTCAAATATTGGGAGTTTGGTGCAACAATCACATAAAATCGGACGAAACTATATATGGGAGCTATGTCTAAATCTGAACCGATTTTCTCCAATTTCTATAGGGTTCGTCCAAATAAGTGAACTGTGCCAAATTTCATCCAAATCGGATCATAAATGCGACATGTACTTTGGTCACAAAATACATGGACGGACAGACGGACATCGACGGACGTATATCGACTCAGAAAATTCTATGCATATTTTCAAAGGGAACTATGGGTCTATGACGATTCCTTTTGCCTGTTACAAACATATGCACAAAGACATAATACCCTGCACCACAGTGTTGTTAAGGATATAAATGTAAAAAAATAAATTTTCTTCCGCCGGACCCTTCACCATGAGGTGAACAATTTAAAATACCTAAAATCGATCGTGACTTTTGTTATAGCGGTGCTATGACATGCCAGGAGAAATCAAAATATCAATCTACAGACACTCAGATTGGAAAATTGGCCAAAATATCGGAAATTGGGGAGTTCCGTTATATGACAGCTATATCAAAACCTTGATCGATATTAAAAATTTTTGGTAGCAAGATTTTCATATCCAATAAGAATACCAAATTATAGTCGATTTGATTAAAAAACCTGTTAAGAATCCTCAAAGTATCGACAAAATTATAGTCGATTTGATTGAAAACGTGTTAAGAATGCTCAAAATATTGACAGTTTTGAGGTACCCTTATATGGTAGCTAACCCCTTAACTTGGATCGATATTGATAATTTTTGATAGCAACATTTTCCATCTAATGAGAATCTAAAATACCAAATTATAGCTTTTTCGATTGAAAAAACGTTTACCGAATTCTCAAAATATCGTAATTCTGACGGTACCCTAATATGGTAGCTACCCCAAAATATACCAATATTTGTTATAATTGGGTAGGAAGTTTGATTATATAAAGAGAACCCATGATATCAAACGACAGTATATTCGGTTAAAAAAAGGTTTTAAAAATTCCCAAAATACCAAAATCTTTGGAGTATCCTTATATGGTAGCTACCCCCTAGAAAGTGGATCAATATTCACAATTTTTGGTAGGAAGATTTTCTACTCAATGAGAAACCAATATACCAAATTATAGACCATTCGGTTGAAAATCCTACAAAAAATCTCTAAAAAACGCAAATTTCTTGGGGTACCCTGATATGGTAGCTGCCCCATAAATGGATGAATGAAAAATATTTTTCATAAACCTACAAAAGTCGTAGATTTTTTAAAGAACAATGAGAATCAAAATTAACAAATTATAGCCCATTCGATTGAAAACGTGTTAATAATCCTCAAAATATCGGCAGTTTTGAGGTACCCTTTTATGGTAGCTACCCCTTAACTTGAACCAATATTGATAATTTTTGGTAGCAACATTTTCCATCCAATGAGAATCTAAAATACCAAATGAAAGACCTACTAAAAATCTCTAAAAAATGCAAATTTCTTGGGTTACCCTGATATGGTAGCTACTCCCAAAAATGGATGAATGAAAAAACATCCCCAAAATCCCAAAAATATCGTCAGCTTTTAGGGGAGTTGCCATAAATGGCAACAGGGACCTCTACAGAAGTCGTAGACATTTTAAATATTTGTTTTCTGAGACCTCCACGATACGAAGATGTTCATAAATATTTTTCAGGGACCTGCATAAGGCGTAGATTTTCTAAAGAAAAATTTTTCAGGGACCTACAGAAGTTGTAGATTTTTTTTTTAAATATTTTTCATAAACCTACAGAAGTCATAGATTTTTTAAGAATAATTTTAGGATTTTTGAAATATTTTTTTCAGGGACCTACAGAAGGCGTAGATTTTTTTAAAAATATTTTTCAGAGACCTACATAAGGTGTAGACGTTTTTGATATTTTTTTTCAAGAACCTACACAATCCGTTGATTCTGTATGGGGCTATACCAAAAATGTGAATCAATTTTAGACCAAACATACTAGGTCTAGTAGCAATGTGTGAACAAAATTACAAATGCTCCATCTTAAATGTTGCAAGATCTGCCGTGATTTCAACAAACGGACGGATATATGACCTTGGCTAAATCGACATCGAATTGTATTCCGTTGAATACTTAATTTATTCTTTATGGTGTCCTTGGCGAATTTTTCGTGGTGTTGCCAGTCAAATGACAAATTCAATACCCACTACTCTACCTTAAGGTCAAGGTTATCACAAATATTTTGAATGTGTGGACATATGATGCGTATACGTATTGCCGACACTCATACGACCTTATGTACAAATTATAATTATTACTTTAAAGAGCCAATATTGGACCTTAAAAAATAGGTATTTATAAAAAAATAATAAAAAAGAAATGCAAAGAAAAATATTTTTTAAAGTTATCAAGATTCTTTCATGTTCTGGAACAGAGCAATATTATTTAAAACAATCACAAGTTAATATTTTCTCCAAACTTAGGTTATGCAACCCATTTTAAAGATTTTAATTTGTTTCCAATTTTATAAAAAATATTTTTAATGTAACAAACCGTGGACATATAGATTTGTATATCTCAGAAAGATTATTTTCAGAAATTATCTTAATTATTATTTTATTTTAATATTTTTTTTTTTTAATATTTCTAATATTCTCTCTGTGTACTTCGCTTCGAAGAATTTTTTTCCACAATATTTACAATTGTGAAATTGTTTTCATTAATTTTATTGTTCTAATTAAACAGGCATAACAAAAGAGATGCCTCATTCATCTCTTACGGGATGATATCAATGACGCAAACTAATTAAATTGAATTAAATACCAGCCGACTGCAAAGAAAAATCCATAAAAAAATCACTTACAGTTTCAAGTGTAATTAAAGCTAATACTAATAATAATTATAAACTATTTCAATGTATAACGCAGTAAAATGTATAATTTTCAAATCAAACAATATTAGCCACGAGACTGTGGAAGATATTATTTTTTATTAACTCAACACAAATAAGAGTGAGATGTGATGTGATGACGAATTTCTGGCTTAGAATATTTATTAATGAATCTTGGAGAATTTTCATAAATATGCATTACGTTATTGTTCTTATTATTAATTAAATTGTTAATTGTTAAAAACACATTAACGAAAAATAGTTAAAAATTAAATCTCATCTTAGATTGAAACGGTGTGTAGCCCCGGTTTGTTTGATTTTTTCCTATAATGATGAGTTCAATGTAATTTTCCTGGTTAAACAATCAAATAATTACAATTACTAATTAGTTTTCCCACATTTTTAATTATAACTTGGTAAATACAAAATAAATAATAAGAAAATCTCTTTACAACAATTAACAGGTTTTTAAATTAATATTAATATATTTCTTTATAGACATAACTTCCTAGTTCATATAAATTTATTAGTTCTATTAGCATTGAATATATTATTTCAATGTCAAACACGAAAAATTTAGCTTCTAAGAAAGCTTGTCATGCAATTTATTAGAAAAAGAATTGAAAAATTAAATAAATTATTAAAGTTCATTAAAAAATTCTCAGAATCTATGTCAAAATTTAATAGGTATGGGCATGCGTATACGTATTGTCAACACTCATACGACCCAATGTATTTGTATTAATCATTTCCTTATATTGACAATAATCTGAATGACCAAGCAAATAGATTTTAAATTTCTACAGATTTCTCCCGCCATCTACTTCCAGCTTCCTCGTTACAGATGGCTAATACTGCTTTCAGCTGGTTTATAAATACTTCCTTAAGCTCTTCTGTAAATATTCTCTTTAGATGAAACCTCCCGGTTTCAGCTCGATAAAAAAAGAGTCTGATCTATAAAAACACACTTTAGACCTTCTTAAAAAAAAACTCATCAGCGCATCAGCTCTGAAGTTAAGCCCCCAGGGCTCCCCCCCTGCGTACGTCCCTGGTTTCAACGACATATATTTTGCTAGGAATGACACATTTTATACACACTCCACTCTTATGATCGAGAGTATAACAAATATTTAATGTGTCGACGTATGGTGCGTATACGAATTGACAACACTGATACGCCCTTGTGTACAAATAATAAAAATAATAATAAAAAAAATTTGATTAAATTGTCATTATTGTACATCAAAACCAGTAAAGAAAGTTCAAAAATCGGACGGCGCCGACTATATGATACCCTTCACCATTTTGGATACATACATGAGATGCTAATATATACAATATCCTGTAGATAGAACAGACATATATTATTTTTAAACGACGACCATTGAAATGCAATGGGGCGAAACTAAATGTGTTATCTACATAGATATTTGAATCAAGTAAAAACTCAATGCACTTACCATTCTGAAATCTATGAAAAATTATATGTCAATTTGATTCTTTTGTGTACCATTTGTATGTGTATGTATGTGGAGCTATATGTAAATCTGGACCTAATTAAGCAACCGTCTCATATACCGTTTGGTATGCTGCAGCACAGAGCGCTGTTCACAATTTTCTCTCGTGTATATGGAACAGACGTAGGCCTCCTCGGTGGGAGCCCTATCTTAATCTGAACCGATTTTCACAAAACGTCGAATACATTAATAATAATAAGGACCTATCTCAATACGTTGGCATAATTTTGTATCAATCGGACAATTCTTGGGAGTTTAATGCACCATTTACCAAAAAATCGGTATAGGGGAGATATATCCAAATCTGACCCGATTTTCACAAAACTTCGTATACATCAATGTGAAACTATTTTAATACGCTCTGCAAAAAAAATGTTGTCTCAATTGAAAAAAAATTATGGAAAGTTTGGTGCACCATTTACGAAACTATATATGAGAGCTATATCTGAATCTAAAACGATTTCAACAAAACTTCATAAAAATCAAACAGGACCTTATTCAGTACGCTGTGCAAAATTTTGTCTCAATCGGACAAAAATTACGAGTTTGGTGCACATTTTTTTTAAAGTCGGACAAAACAATATCTAAATGTGATCAGATTTTCACAAAACTTCGCATACATAAATCAGGACTTATTTCAGTGCACTTTGCAAAATTTTGTTTGAATCTGACTACAATTGCGAGTTTGGTGCACAATTTACCTAAAATCGGACGAAACTATATATGGGAGCTATATCTAAATCTGAACCGATTTCCATAAAACTTCTCACACATGAAACTGAACCTAATCTGGTACGCTGTGCAAAGTTTTGTCTCAATCGGACAAATGTTGCGAGTTTGGTCCACAATTTATCAAAAATCGGACTATATATGGGAGCTATATAGAATCATATTCTGAATCTATTTATGCATGTCCGTCTGCCCGTCCGTCCATGTATTTTTGTGAGAAAGTACAGGTCGCATTTATGATCTGAATTGGATGAAATTTGGCACAGCCCAGTGGTTTGGCCCAAGGACGAACCCTACTGAAATTGGAGAAAATCGGGTCAGATTTAGATATAGCTCCCATATATATTTTCGTCCGATTTTAGGTAAATGGTACATCAAAGTCCCTGAAAATCATTAGATTTGCACGAATTTTGGCATAAAGTACTGAATTAAGTGTAGAATGATGTGTGATGAGTTTCGTGCAAATTGGTTCAGATTTAGAAATGGCTCCCATATAGGGGAGAGGGGGGCACCTTTGAACACTTTTTGCTTTCAAGCCTTATAACATTTTTTTATTTTATAATTTTTGGTGTCTTATAAATTTTAACTTATAGGTACATATGTAACCTTTAAAATGAGTATACATATGACATACTATAAGCTTGAGAAATATATTTTATTACTGTTTTAATGGACGAACTCAAAGTGTTCAAAACTGCCCCCCCAGGGGGGCACCTTTGAACAGGGGTTGGCATTTTTGAACGACACGGTTTTTTACAGTGTTTATGTTCAAATATGTATGTATTTTATTCATACATATCAGAAATGCATTAATTCATTAAAAAATATATAAAAATGTTCAAAATTTAAAAAATTTAGATCAAAAGTTATTAAAACATAAAATGACTTAAAAACAAAAATTAATATGGTGAAAAATACAGTTAATTTCGTAATCATATTAGCCCATTTGAAATTTTGAGAAATCGAAGCCAAATGTTAAAAACTCCTTTTTTTACTCGAGTTTAATGGGCATGTTCAAAGGTGCCCCACCCATGGCATTTTACGGAAATTTAAAATAACTTTTTTTGTAATAAATATATATGAAAGAAATAACATTAGTTATGTTTGAAATGATTGTTGGAATGCAAAAAATTTGTTTGACGAAAGAAAACTATCACAGAATTCTTCCTGCGCCCTTACAACCAAATGAATAAAAGTTTACAATGACACTGAGAAAACATGGTCACCCATGCACAATTTTTCGACAACTGAAAAAGCAAGCCAAAGTGGTTTACGCATATAGAGAACAAGATTGCCATATACAAAAATGTGGTTGCGGGTCGGAAAAATATTAAACCAAGATTTTATGAGCGCTGTTCAAAGCTGCCCCACGTTCAAAGGTGCCCCCCTCTCCCCTATAGTTTCACTCGGTTTTAGGTAAATGTTCCATCAAAGTCCCTGCATATCTTTTGATTTGCACGAATTTTGGTATAGCGTACTGAATTAAGTCTAGAATGATGTGTGCTAAGTTTCGTGAAAATCGTTTCAGATTTAGACATAGCTCCCATATATAGTTTCGTCCGATTTTATGTAAATGGTGCACCAAAGTCCCTATATATCCTTGGATTTGCACGAAATATGGCACAGGGTACGGAATTAAGTCTAGAGTGATGTGTGCTAAGTTTCGTGAAAATCGATTCAGATTTAGATATAGCTCCCATATATAGTTTCGTCCGATTTTATGTAAATGATGCACCAAAGTCCCTATATATCCTTGGATTTGCACGAAATTTGGCATAGTGTACTTTATTAAGTCTAGAATGATGTGTGCTAAGTTTCTTGAAAATCGGTTCCGATTTAGATATAGCTCCCATATATAGTTTCGTCCGATTTTATGTCAATGGTGCACGGAAATCCCTATATATCCTTGGATTTGCACGAAATTATGTAAATGTTGCATGGTTGACACGAAACGTATCAATAGCCCTGTTGAATACACCCAAAGTAGTGAAAGGTATCATAAAGTTGGCCCTGTTCGACTTTACTACTTTCCTTACTGGGTTTTATCGAAAAAATGCAGGTTCGTATTTTTTACAAAGTAAAGAAAATTTAATTAATATAATAATTAATGCAGGCGATTTTTTTTACACATTTTTATATATCGAAATTATTTTTTTCCAAATTATACCAGACACTAAAATTGTTATTGAAAACTATTTGTATTTATGGATGAAAAAAATATATATAGCTCACATAAAAATCAAAATATTTCTAGAAAACCCTCAGTATTTGCCTTTGATGTTAAATTAATGATAGAAAATTATGTGTAGAAAACAAATCTATAAACAATATTTTAAATCATATAGAATATATACGACTGATGTGTGCAAAGAATAAACAAATTATGTTTATCAATATTCATGGAGGATAATTTTCTTATTGACTTTTTACGAAAACTCTATATTTTAAATTGAGAATAGAGTTATATATTATAGGTTCTCTGCAAAAACTGTTTCATTTACAGCTAAAAATATAATATATGAATTAAAACTATTTTTTGTTCCACCTATCTACGTTGCCTCATGTTTTTAGGAATTGTATATTTAAAACAAAATATTTCACTCTCTTAAATGAAATAAATATTTATCCCAAAATGGCTTGCATGATTTGTAAGTCATTTATAACTCTAAGTAAAATATTTCAGTTATTAGCATATTTCCGATGCATTACATATCATTTTGTTTGTGCTAATCAAGGCTTATTTCATTAGGATTTCAAGATTTTGTTTTATTTGAACAATTTTTTTTTTCGTTTACAATTACACATTTTCTTTATTAATTTGAACAAGGATAATGTTAATAAAATTAAAAAATAAAAACAAATTATAACACTTAATTGCAAATGTCCAAAAAAAATATTTAAATAAATACAAAATTACAAGCAGAAAACTGAAAAAAATCTCCATTTTTAAATCGATTTCATATATGTGAACATATGGTGCGTATAAGTAATGACCGCACTCATACGACCTAATATACCTAAAAAGAATTTGGTGAATATTTACAATATCAGAAACAATTCAATGAAAACACAAAAAAAA
Organism: Musca vetustissima; assembly: GCF_032173495.1. Taxonomy (NCBI): domain Eukaryota; kingdom Metazoa; phylum Arthropoda; class Insecta; order Diptera; family Muscidae; genus Musca; species Musca vetustissima. Next base: position 75,615 of record NW_026875952.1, read on the forward strand.
ATTAATAATAATTCAAAAACTTTTAAAAGAAGTGAATAGAAGAATTACATAACATCACTGCAGTTAATAAAACAATTTTCATAGGCGATGTGTGAACTATGTGCAGTTGCTTTTTTAAATACTCTTCTAACTATAATAGATTGAGAAATTGTGTTCTTTTTGGAAAGGAGTTAAATCACATTTATTGAATTATTTATTTTACTTATACAATTGACTGCCATAACCTATTCGATCGGATGTACAGAAATACAAATAATTAGATGTTCAAATGAGGGTATTAAAAGACGTTCAAAAATGCTTAATTTACGAAGAAGTCCCCACGATAGTTGAACTTTTGAAAAGTGCTAGTCTTAATGCAATCAGAAAAATGTTGATGTATATTTTTATACCCTTCACCACACTGTGGTACAGGGTATTATGTCTTTGCAAAAGGAAACGAGATAGACATATGGTTCCTTTTAAGAATATGCACAGAATCACTTTTTAAGTCGATTTATGCATGTCCGTCCGTCCGTCTGTCTGTCCATGTTAAATTGTAAACAAAGTACACGTCGCATTTATGATCCGAATTGGATGAAATTTGGCATATGTCACTTATTTGGCCCAAGGACGAACCCTATTGAAATTGGGGAAAAATCGGTTCAGCTTTAGATATAGCTCTCATATATATTTTTGTCCGATTTAAGGTAAATGGTGTACCAAAGTCCCTATATATCTTTCGATTTGCACGAAATTTGGTATAGCGGACTGAATTAAGTCAAGAATGATAAGTGGTAAGTTTCCTGAAAATCGATTCAGATTTAGATATAGCTCCTATATACTTTTAATTAAGATTTTATGTAAATTGTGCACTAAAGACCCAAAGTTTGTCCGATTCCCACGCAATTTTGTACAATGAACTGTGCACAATGTAGTGGAAAGTTTTGTTGAAATCGGTTCAGATTTGGATAGAGCTCTTATATATATTTTCTCCCGATTTTAAGTAAATGATGCTCCAAGAACTCAAAATGTGGCCGATATGCACAAAACATACTGAAATTAGTATAACCTAAGCTGTGACAAGTTTAGATGAAATCGGTTTAGATGTCGATATGGCTTTAATACAAATTTTCGTCCGATTTTAAGTAAATGGTGCACCAAACTCCTCATGTTTATCAAATATTTATACAAATAATCAACGGGTGTCCGATTGAAATTTCCTTTAAATTGATTTACATAATTTTGTCCCATTGTAAGAAGCAACTCTATATCTGACCAAATGAAAAATTTAGTATGGGTTGCAGAATGACATGTTTGTGGATCCAATTTCATGTTAATGGTCCTTCGAAAATGCGACGTCTGTTAGGATTCATCTGTTGAAAAAAAATCCAGTGTATACTTCCAGAGGATTTCTGTAAAATTTGCAAATTTGCTACAAATTTTTTTTTAAATGTCTGTAGCGTATGAGTAACAATAGAACTCATACGACCTTGTGTTCATGAAAATAATAAAAGCTATTATAAGGGAAAAAATATTGTTTTCCAGTAGCATATTCACACACCACATAGGACATTAAATGAAACCCAAGACGTACTCCTTCTGAAGAATTTTGTTACTTGAATAAACAGGTATTCCGATATATGGAGCGTATAAGTAACGACACCACTTATACGACCTTTGTACCCAAAGAGAATTAGCAAAATTTTCCAAATAGGTTTATCAAAGCTAGCTGAATCTATACATTCAACCTGCGATTTTTATATGATGGAAGCCTATTTCTCAAATATATTTATAGGATGAAAAAAAAATCAAGTGCTCAAAAGATAAAATTTCAAGTTAGGTTTCTTATTGCCCTTGTAAACCGAATTAATATTATCAATACTTTTTGGATTTGTCATTTTTCTTTATATTGTTCGTATAGTTCAGAGGACATTTTCTGACTCCCTTCTAGAACATTTTCAAAGGTCTAGATTTTCCTCTATAAAAACTTGTAGAATTTCTGGTGAAGTTTTTATTATAGAACCTATATTCTATTCGATTCGTATACGTAGTATTTATGGAAAACTTTAGAGAAAAACAAAACTACAAAAAACCCTATTTGGAGACTTTTTTTCTAAATACATATTGGCAAGACTTTTTTCTTCTTGAAACAAATTGCAAGATATAATTATAATAATCCATTTTTTTCTATTAAAATATCGGGAATTTTCTATTTTAAAAGTAGAGAAATATTAGGCAGGCCTAATGTTCAATTTGTACTATTAAATATTATATCAGGTCCTATTTTTTCCTACAAAAGAAAAAAAATCGGTAGACTTTGTCCTATAGCATTAATTTGGCTGATATGCGGTCTATTTTTTTTCTATAGAAAAACTTTGCCTGCACCTCAGGTTCCAGTTTTTTTTTTTTTTTTTTTTTTTTTTGAAATGGACATTCCCCCAGATTATATTTTTTTAGTAAAAATAAAAATATTCGCCGGAAAAGCATTCACCAGTCCTCAGGTACTAGGGTACTTTTCTGAAGATTCTATAAAGTTTTGATAGGTAAGAAATTTAAGCATCGGTTTCTTTTTTAATAGAAAAAAGTCATAGAACCTCAGATTCACAATAAAATATTGTCAAAACTGGAAGGCCTAAAAGTATGCCATGATTTATTCACCTTAGGTCATGCGGCGTATGAGTAACGTCAAAACTTATACGCCAAATTTAATATAATATTGAAAAATGAATAGAAATGCCACAATATTAAAAAAAAGAACATTTTCAGTTTTCTGCTAAGCTTTTTCATATATTTTAATTTTTGTTTACACAGAATAATATAATTTTAATTTCCCCCTCCATTTAGTTTTGTCATTTGCGTTTGTTTGCTAAATGTAAAACTGTATTTAAAACTGTGTTCTTTGGAGATGTGACCCCTGATTCCCCAAAACCAATCAAACCACCTATATTTGCCCCCTCCGCCCCACACTCCTCCCCATATAGAACTCCAATCCTTAAATATATTTCAAAAAATATTTTTCATTACTGTTCTCCTAAAATATATCTACTTTTTTTACTTTGGAACTTCTTTATTTTTTTACGTTACTGAATGTCTGTCTATGTGTGTGTGTAAACATATAAAATTTATCAAATAATTTAATTAATTTCTTAAACCTTAAACAAAAATATAAACAAATAAATATTTTAAATTAAAAAAAAACATAACAAAAAACCAAAAAAAACATTTAGTTGTGATCAGGGCTTTTCTCAATTAAACAAAACTCAAATCATTATGGTTCTAGATTCTGCAGAATCTACAGAAAAAAAGTGCTGATCGAAGAGGGAGAATGCACAGAAAAGACAAAGATGGCATAACTAAAAGCAACCTAATTTTAAAGGTAAACCCAAAAAAAAAAAAAAAACAATCAAAAAAATTAAAAAAAAACAACAATATTAAAAAAAATAATTTTTAAAAAAAAACCCAATTTCAAATTAAATTCAAACAAAACTATTTCATTTACAAATCAATCAATCAAACAGAAAAATAAAAAATTTTTAATTGTAAAAATTAAATAATTGATACAACAAAAAAACAGAAAAACAAAACAATAACAACAATTTCTTATTATTCAGTTTTAATTTTTTTCTCATTTTTTGTTTTTATTAAATTAAATTTTTATGTTGTTTTTAATTTTGAAAAAAAAAGCTTTGTTTTGATTATATATGTTTTACAAGTAATTGTGAGTGATTTTTTTTTTAATTATTTATTAAATAATTAATTTAAAAATTAATATAATAAAAATTAATACAATAAATTCACCATTACATATTTTAAACACACAAAAAAACATATTTAAAAACTTATCTTAAACTACATAACAAATACCAGGAATGTAAACAATTTTTTTAAAACTTTTTCCCCACTTTCTATTTTAAAATATTTTTTTTCTATTTGAATTTATTTAGTAAAAATTTTGAAATCTATTAAATAACTATAATTGCTTCATTTTCTTATAATAAAAGGCTTTAAATATTTTTTGAAGAATTTTTTTTCGGAATATTTTTTTAAGGAAAGCAAATTAATTTGAAACCCTACACCATTTCAAATTTTAGAATATGTGAAAAATATTTGATAGGAAATGCAATTTTATTATTTTTTTTATAAAAATTCTCTCGGATATTCCTGATATAATTATCACTTATACGCCACCCAGTTCATGGACCAAAGCTAATTATTTTAATATTTGGCGTATAAGTGCTGACGTTACTTATACGTCACCTACTTTTAAGAACCCAAAAGTAAATTTATGGGCGAATTTGAGCTAAAAATTTTGAGAGAATTTCTCTCATAAAATATTGACAAATAAGTTCACGTATATCGGATCCAATTTTATATATGAACTAGTCACTAAACATACAGTAAAATTATAGCACAAAAATAAAGGCTATTGTTGATGGTCGAATTAAAAATCGATTCTCAGACATTAAAAAGAGAATTGTTCTAGAAGTCAAAGCCTCTAAATATGGTGTTTTACGATGAATAACGACATTTTAAGGTAAAATGAGTTTTTCCTTTAAGGGAAGGACCATTCTTTCAGCGATGTAAATAATTTGGCAGTTGAAAACTTGAAATATTATGTCCAAAAAATCAGTGAGAATAATATTTTTCAGAAGTTTCGACTTTCTGGGCATTTTTTATTTCTCTAATCAAAAAAGATGGGCTTTAATATTTGTCCTAGTATATACTTGTATTGTAGGCACCATAAACACGATCTTTCAATGCCCTCTTAAAAAATGTACCTTTAGACAAGGAAAAAAGTTAACCTATTTGCTCAAAATATGTTAGCAAAATTCTCTCCGAAAGTTATAGATCTAAATCTTCTCTCAAAATGTAATTTTGGGAACTTTTAAGCAGGTGACGTATTAGTAACGCCAACACTTATACGCCTAAAATTAAAAGCATTTAGACCATAAAACATAGATGCAAATTTTCAGTTTCGATTCTACAAATACCACCTCGTTGTGAAATTAACTTTCATTTAATTATACATCTTAAATATATTATATGTCTAGTAACATATGGAGCGTATTAGTAACGACACATCTAATTCGACACGGTGTACCCAAAGCAAATTAATGAGATGTGGTCCAAAATCTTTGGCTTGGACTTATTGAAATTAAAACCATTTAGACCATGAACTGTATCTAAATTCTCAGTCCCTGAGAGGCAATAGAAATCGGAAGAATCTCATAATCAATTGAAGAAGTTTAATTAAAATAAAATTTTTGGGTGTGAATCGAGAGGAAAATGGATAATGGTGTAGGGAAAAGAACTCACAATTTTATTAAAGAAAGTCATATGTTGGAATTCAAAATGGTAAAAGGTGATTAAATACTACATTTATTTATATATTTACAAAATAATTTTATATCGGAATTCAATAATACAACTGTATATATAGGAAAACATATTAATTAATATAGTTTCTAATATATTTAGAAACTATATTAATTAATATGTTGAGGAAAACATCTGTGGCTTGCAGGGAAAATCTATAATAACGGTTAGAAGCAAATTCATTTTTTTTAATTTTTATATATTCTAAGGTATATATCCATGGCAGAAAAACGAGAATATATATATATCACTCCTCTTGCTTCCACAAAGCAACGCCATCTTACTCGTATAGTTTCAATAATCATTGCTTTTTACTTTATAGTTGGACTGGGACTGCCATCTATCTTTGCCTAGTGTTAACACATCATTGAATGTTTGCAGTGGTTGTGGTCCATGCTTATGTAGTTTTGACTCTGTTCCTATGGATGGTGCTATCGTCTTCATACCTATTTTAGTATTATCCTCATGGTTTTCTCTTTTTGTTCATCCTTTTGTCCACCTATCTCTCCTTTTGAGACGAATATGGATTTGACAATGTATGACCATTCTAAGCAAATAGTCTTTGGGTGAATTTCGTTGTACCCTGTCTTAGGTCAATTGTAACTTGTCATAGATTATTTATACCCTGTCATAGGTAATGAGATTGCCATCTATCTTTGCCTAGAAATAATGCACTCCCTTACTTACTGAGTGTTGAAATTTTCAACTGGATGGCGTTATCGCCTGTTTTTCCTATTTTCGTATTGCCTTCATCTGTATCAAGTGTACTTATTACATTGTCAGAGAGATTCCGATTGTCCGTCTCCTTGCTGATATATTATTTACGGCTGTCATTCCTTTCGGGAGAATAGGTTTTTGACAAAGTATTAGCATTCTAAGCGATAAGTCGTTGTGTGAATTTCATTGCACCCTGTCTTAGGTCAATTGTAACCTGTCTTAGGTGATGGAACTGCCATCTATCTCTGCATAGAAACAACGCACCCTCCTGCAGTTTTGCCATTTTCCTCTGGATGGCGCTATAGCCTGTTATTGCTATTTCCGTGTTACCCTCATCTTTCGATGTTGATGTCAAGTTTACTTATTACACTGTCAGAGGGCTTCCGATTGTGATATACTATTTCCGTCCGCCACTCCTTTCGTGAGAATAGAGTTTTAGACAAAGTATCACCATTCCAAGCGATTAGTGCTTATATGAATTTCGTTATTATTATTTTCAGTTAAGTAGACTAATTAGAACATTGATCGGCGGCAGCATGTCCTAGATGATAGTGGTGCCATCTACGTTGCCTAGAAACAATGAATACTTCAATTGTGTGTGCAGTGCTGGGGGTCCTTGCCTATGTAGTAGTGTTACCATATACCTCTGGGTGTCAGGGTACTTCAGATACTTTTTTCCTCTTTAAATAATATTCGAAAAACATTTTGAAAAATCGAAACGTTTGTGATTCGAACCCAAGACCGTTCGGTGCTTTTTTGTGCCACACTCTCAACGACACTGCAAACCATATTTATATATTCTGAAAGTACGTTTCAAGATTTTTTTTCACAATTAACCGCTTGGGGACCCAAGTGTGTCTTTGCTAAGACCAATTTAAAATTTATTTTCAAATCCTCCTATCAAAAATTAAAAAAAAAAAAAAATCAATCGATATTTATAAAATGCTTAACATGAGTCCGCATTTTCGGTCAGTCAGCATTTTTTAGCCGCATTTGGAATCACAAAGGCTGTTCTTTAGCCTTCTTCGTAGAACAAATTTAATATAGGACTATGATTCTATAAATAGGTTTATAGGAGTGTTTTTAATCGTAAAAAATCATACGCAGAAAATATTGAGTTATTTTCAAATTTGCCATGATATTTGAAATATTTGGCTTTTAATTTAATTGTGTATTTAAAAATACTTTATTTTACTACTATGAATTATATATATATATATAGAAACTTCAACATATATATACTATATATATATATATATATAAACTACTATTTAGTATTACTGAATTCCGGTATATATTTTTTTCAAAGTTGTCAAATTGAATTCCAACACAATACAGTATTATATACATATTTTTTAAATATTCCGTCATTTCTTTTCAATATTAAAATTAACCAAAATTCTCTCAAAGCTCTTCCTCTAAATGATTATAAATTTAATTTTGGAAACTTCGAAGCAGGTGGCGTATGATTAACTTCAACACTTATACGCCTAAAATCAATACAAATTATATTTAGTCCGTGAACATTGTGGCGCATAAATGATATTTAGACAATAGAAAGACAATAGACAATAGAACAGACAATAGAAATCGCTGCAGAATTCTTTAAATAAAATTGCCTCTCAAAGTTCTTGCTCTAAATGATTAGAAATTTAATTTTGGTAATTTCGAAGCAAGTGGTGTATGATTAACATCAACACTCATACGCCTAAAATTACAAAATAATCATATATAGTCAATGGCGTTTAAATGATATTTAGTCCAAGAAGAATCGCTGGGAGAGAGTTACTGTAAAAATTATTTAGCTTCTGAGGCGATAGAAATTACTATAGAATTCTTTTGATAAAAAATTCTCTCAAAGTTCATGCTCTAAATGATTATAAATTGAATTTTTGAAATTTCGAAACAAGTGGCGCATGATTAACGTTAACACTTATACGCCTAAAATTACAAACAAATGATATTTAGGCAATGGCGTCTAAATGATATTTAGTCCAAGAAAAATCACTGAGAGAATTTCATAATTGTTTTTTATACCCATATATGCTACCGTAACTGAGGGTAGATGGGTAAACACATGTTCTCTTTTTTCACCTTAAGTCAGTCGTTTTTAATGGTGAATTCTCAGTTATGCTCGCACACACTTGCTCTCAATTTAGTTTTGCCCAACACTGTTCTGGGGCGATAGTATTTATCTTTAGATGAAAAATTTTCTCACAGCTCTTGATCTTAATGATTAGAAATTAAATTTTGGGAACTTCGAAGCAACGTCAACACTTATACGCCTAAAATCAAAACCAAATGATATTTAGTCAATTAATTGTTTTTCTTAAAAAAATATTTCGTAGTTATTTATTTGCAATACTAAAAATTGAATTTTTTGTTATCTTAGAATTTCAAAATTTTATTTTCTATTTTAAATTAATTTTTTTCTAAACTAAACAATAGCTTTTAGGCCTCAAAAAAAAACACATGAAAATCACACAAAAACAACAACAATATAATGCTACATTTTTTTCCAAACTATTTTTTCCAAGTAAACTTTTTTCTACATACTCTTTTTTCTCTCATTATTACTATACTTACTATAAACTTGAATATTGTTTTGTTTGAATTAATTGATCTTCTCAAATAATAAAAAAAAACTATACAAAAAACTTGAATATTGTTTTGTTTGAATTAATTGATCTTCTCAAATAATAATACAAAAATGCACTTAGTTTCCCCCCAAAAAATTAAACCTCAAGCCTGGGGAACCCAACTGCATTTTGAAATACCCGATGAAATTGTTCCAAAACACAATTTCTTCTGGTATTTCTCAAATTTTAATATTATTTTGCTTTTGTTACAAGTTTTTCTTTGTCCAATCTAAAAACTAAAAAAAGTTTAAGAAAAAAAAATGCGCTTCTAAAACACCGTCTTTTAAAAAAAATGCAATGCAAAGCTATAGCGTTTATTTTTTGTGCCACAAAAGAGGTTAGACAAGTTATGGGCCCCTAACTCTGACCCCTTTTTCCCGTTTTCCTCAGAGCAAGGACCCATAACTTGAAACCCTCAAATAACAACAAAGCATCCCAAAAAGACGCTATAAACAAAACCAATAAAAAAAAAACAAATTTTGTGCTTGGTTTCTTTTTCGATTTTTCTCAAATGCACTTTTGATGTTTGTTTATAAACGACAGGGGGTCTTCACAGATTTGTTGCACCAGGGCCCAGAATAATTTTTTGCTGGAATAGAAATCTTCGGATTTTGGAATTCCAGGGGCCACCATCCATCCATCAACCATTTATCACCACATCAGCATCATCATCATGATCATGAACGTATTGAGCAAATGCTGAACACCCCTAACGCTTTTTATTAACAAATATGTTTGAAATTCTGCCCAACCAACCAACCAATCAATCAAACAGCAACCACAACCAACCAACAACAATCAAAAGAAAAAAATAATTTTAAATAAAAGCACTGACAACAATTTAAATGTTTCCTCCAATGTTTTTGCATGAATGGTAATAAGAAAATGAAATAAAATAATAATTTTTGCAACAAAAATTTTGTTGCACAAAAAAAGCACAGTCCATCATTTGTGTTTTTTTTTTCAAGAAAAATATAAATATTAATCCACTTAGCATTCCGTTATCAAGTCCCCGATATGTATGGCTAAGTATTTGCTTTAATGTCACATTAAAAATTTAGGTAATTAAATTAGGTGGCTCTATAGGCCAAGCTTCATAGGTTATTATAAAATAAAAATGCCGAACATAATTTTGTAAACATCGTGGATACCTTATGTCCTAGAACTATACTATTTTTGGATTCATTTAGCATAGAGACATATTTAAAAAAGGAAAAAATAAAACATATCATTTCAACAATAACATTTTTGGTAGTCCAAATGACAATAATTAAAACTATATTATATGGTAATATTATTTTTAAAGATCCACCTAAGGCGTGGATTTTTTCAAAATTTGTTTTTAATGATAAAACTGTTTAAATATATTTACATAGTATTAAGTATAAATTTGTATATGTTGCACATGGTGCGTATAATTGACGTCAACACTCATTCGATAAGGTGGCCAACGGATTTAGTCCAAAAAAACATTGGCTCTAAAATCACAATTTCGATGAAGCACATTTTGCCATGTCAAAGGGTATATATCCTCATTAGTCATAAGACTAAGGGGTATAATAAAATTGTTTAATTTTTTAATAAGTATGGAATTAAATAATTATTTTTATTTTACCCATGGTACATATGATTGACGTCAGCACTCATGCGATCAGGTCGTTGGCCACCTGAAGTATTATTTAGGAGAGAGAAAACCCAATTAAGTATGTTACAGAAATCGTAACTTTTGTGGGAGATATTTTTTATTTTATTTTTTAAGTGGTTATTTATACTCTTTCGAGTCGAGCTTGATGATCTAAGTTTTGCAATGAAAAGGAAAGCCAGGAGAAGAACCTACGTACCCACCATTATGCGACGCGTTTCGCCGTTGGTTAAGCGGCTCATCAGGCATATTGGGCTATGTGGCTTTACAAATGTCGTACATTGATAACTTGTATTTATTCCGCCCTGATGCGAAACTAATATATAATATCAATATTTCGATGAGGCTAATTTTTGCCATAGAAATAGTTTATATATACACATTTGCATTAGTATTAAGTATGGATTTAAATAATTGTTTATTTTTTTGACCATGCTGTGAAAAATGACGTCAACACTCATTCGATTAGGGGGCCAACATTAAAATATTACTTATGAGAGAAACATATTAAGTATGTTATAAAAATCGTAACTTCAGCCATTGTGGGAAATATTTTTTGTTACATTTATAGACCACAGAAATTTGGAACTATTAGATTTTGACGTTATATAGCCGATATGTCGTTCAGTATGAAAGTCGGAAGCGGATTTGGTCCAATGAAACATAGAATCCAACATCATTATTTCGATGAGGCACATTTTTGCCATAGCAATGTGTATATACCCTAATTAGCCATAAGGCTGAGGATATAAAATTGTTTAAATACATTTGAATAAATTTTTATAGTTTGCCCATAGTACGTATAATTGACTGAGGATATAAAATTGTTTAAATACATTTGAATAAATTTTTATAGTTTGCCCATAGTACGTATAATTGACGTCAACACTCATTCGATCAGTTGGCCAATGTTAAAGTATTACTTATGTTAACCAGGGATCTTACGCGGATACTGTCCGCGGAGTGAAAGCACGTCTTACTTCTTTGCTGTGCATTTACACACAAGAGATCCACAGCAAGACACTATTTTTATTATTTAAAGACCATGTTCGTTACGTGTACATCTTGCGGGCCAGAAAATGAATATAAAATATAAACTATTCCAAAATATAAAAAGTATAAAATATCAAAAATGTAATTATAAAGAAATCAAAAAAACAGCTAGGTGATCGTCTCTAGGTACCACCGCCATCTTTCCAACCAGCTTCTCATGTTGGCACCTCCACCTTGTCCGCCGGCTTATTCTTCCAGTCTGAACTCTTGGTCATAGTTATCCTCAGCTTCTTGGTCATACGGCTTCCAAATGGCTTGTCCGCATCTTTGGCCGGTAGCATCATTCTCCAGGCTGGGCACTTGCAAACCTCATCATAGCTTCTTCAGCTTGACACCGGCCACATCTTTCATTGACTGCTTGCTACGCTTGGCCGTCTTCTTCATCTTCCAGAGCGGCATATCCACAAATCTCTTCATATTGGCAATTTAACTGCTTTTTCTTGGCGGCTCCGAATCTTCGGCTGCTGTCTTCGTCTTATTGGCGGTATCATCGACAAGCTTCATCATAACCACCACTTCCTTCTTTCGACGAACGTCACATTTGACCTCGGCCTTCATTTTCCCGGCGCAGCTTCACGATTTATATCCGCAATCTTCCTGGTAGAGACATCTGCAACTAACAGCCTTTGCTTACATACCCAATTACATTTTGTTGTGGGTTCAGCGCCATTTTCCGCCGGCTTCATCTTCCTACTGGCAAAACAAGTATCCACTGACGATGCACAGTTCACAGCAAGTTTTTCTTTATGTACCTGCTCCTTGTTCGCCGGCTTTACCTTCATATCGGCAAAACAATTATCCACTGGCGGCTCACACTTCTTAGTATATATTCCCTCATGGACTTGCTTTTTCATCGGATTCATCGTCACATCCGAACCCTGTTCCATAACTGGTTTCTCCGGATCAGCCACTCCATCGTCCTTTTCCATGACCAACTCGACTGGAACTATTACCTGTGCAAATGGAGTTTTACTGTGAACAAATGGAATAATAAAGAGTGATTTGTTAAGACCTTGATAAAACGCATAAAATTTGCAAAATCTCATCGGTTCTTTATTTAAAACGTTAGATTGGTCCATGACATTTACTTTTTGAAGATAATTTCATTTATATGTTGACCGCGGCTGCGTCTTAGGTGGTCCATTCGGAAACTCCAATTTTGGGCAACTTTTTCGAGCATTTCGGCCGGAATAGCCCGAATTTCTTCGGAAATGTTGTCTTCCAAAGCTGGAATAGTTGCTGGCTTATTTCTGTAGACTTTAGACTTGACGTAGCCCCACAAAAAATAGTCTAAAGGCGTCAAATCGCATGATCTTGGTGGCCAACTTACCGGTCCATTTCTTGAGATGAATTGTTCTCCGAAGTTTTCCCTCAAAATGGCCATAGAATCGCGAGCTGTCTGGCATGTAGCGCCATCTTGTTGAAACCACATGTCAACCAAGTTCAGTTCTTCCATTTTTGGCAACAAAAAGTTTGTTAGCATCGAACGATAGCGATCGCCATTCACCGTAACGTTGCGTCCAACAGCATCTTTGAAAAAATACGGTCCAATGATTCCACCATCCTTCAAACCACACCAAACAGTGCATTTTTCGGGATGCATGGGCAGTTCTTGAACGGCTTCTGGTTGCTCTTCACTCCAAATGCGGCAATTTTGCTTATTTACGTAGCCATTCAACCAGAAATGAGCCTCATCGCTGAACAAAATTTGTCGATAAAAAAGCGGATTTTCTGCCAACTTTTCTAGGGCCCATTCACTGAAAATTCGACGTTGTGGCAGATCGTTCGGCTTCAGTTCTTGCACGAGCTGTATTTTATACGGTTTTTCACCAAGATCTTTGCGTAAAATCTTCCATGTGGTCGAATAACACAAACCCAATTGCTGCGAACGGCGACGAATCGACATTTCACGGTCTTCAGCAACACTCTCAGAAACAGACGCAATATTCTCTTCTGTACGCACTGCACGCATTCGTGTGGTTGGTTTAATGTCCAATAAAGTAAACTGAGTGCGAAACTTGGTCACAATCGCATTAATTGTTTGCTCACTTGGTCGATTATGTAGTCCATAAATCGGACGTAAAGCGCGAAACACATTTCGAACCGAACACTGATTTTGGTAATAAAATTCAATGATTTGCAAGCGTTGCTCGTTAGTAAGTCTATTCATGATGAAATGTCAAAGCATACTGAGCATCTTTCTCTTTGACACCATGTCTGAAATCCCACGTGATCTGTCAAATACTAATGCATGAAAATCCTAACCTCAAAAAAATCACCCTTTACTTACTTGCCGCTCCTTATTGTTATTGGCAACCATTCGTATGGCCAACTGGTCACGTTCGGCCTCGGCTGCTTTTCGTGCCTTCTTCGAAAGTGGCAATTCTTCAGACAGCTTCTTTAGCACTGCTCTTTATTCCTTGCCTGTAACTCCTCCACGTCACGGCTTTTCTCCTCCAATGCTCTTTGAAGGTTGCCCATTTGTTCTTGGGCTGGCCTAAAACCTCCTGCCATATTGGATTTCTTCTCCAATATCTCCATTCACCGATCCCGCACCACCGGATCGCCTTTTACTTCATCGGATGAGTCCCTCACTAGACTTTCGATATTCTCTGCGAACATGTTAATATTATTTAGAAGATTGTTTATCTCCAGCTCCAGAGTCGGTGCCGAGGCTCTGCCTAGCTTATCTTCATATGCAGCCGCTATGCTCAATATTGAAGCTTCACTGGCTAAATGTCTCGCCGTCACCGTCTTGTTACTTGCCGCAGTCTCCTTTTGACACAGCATTTTGAAGGTTTGCAATGTACTGCCACGTACTTCCACTGCATCTCCTTCTTCTTCTCTGGTACGGAAATGATTCGTCAGCATATCTTTCTTTACTATCGGTCACTGATCCGGCTCAAAGGACCAATGAAAAATCAGAAAAGAAGGTAAGACAACAATTTCCCCGATTCACAAAGGGAAAAGATAAAATGATCCACCAAATGAAAATAGGTGCATGGTTAAAGCATGTCTCAAACAAAAAGTTTCTAGAAATACTTTGAGGCTATATGTATATGAGTCAAGTAGTCAAATACAGTTTCAGGCATATGATTTATTTTTATTATTGACTTCAAAGTCTCAAATATTACATAGATATTATTTTCTATAATGTTTTAAATATATTTTTTAATTAAATTTAAAACCAATATTTAAAGACACCAAAATGTTATATGAAATGATATGTTAATACCATAGCCAGGAGGAACTTATTTTGAAAATAACAATAACGTCTTTCTGTAAAAGGTATGCGCATAAAGCAAATTTATAATAAAACCAATATTTTTTTAATGAGAAATACACTATTTATTTTTAATTTTATTATATGTTTTTTTTTTTTTTTTTGAAAATAATTTTCAAGACCAAATTTTACATTGCTTATAAAAATATTTTTTTTTTATTTTTCCCCTTTTATATAAAGACCAAAAAATGTACAGATACCCCTAAAAATTAGAAGAGAAACAAATGAAGCTTCCTTTAGTTTGGTTTTGGTTTCTACTACTTACTGCCCTGCCCCACTCTCTTTTTCTCTCTTGCTCAGACTCTCTATATTTCTCTCTTTCTCTCTATCTACCACTATGGCTCTATATATATTTTCTATACTATATTTAACAAAAAAATAATCTTTATATATGCACCTGGAACAAATTTAAATTAATACAAAATAATAGAAAATAAAAATTAAAAAAACAATTTGAGAATTTCTATATTTGAAAAAAAAAAAAAATAATAAATTAAAAATTTTCAGAATATTTCTAAAGAATGGTGTCTATGGCAAAAAACAACTGCTATTAATTAATTAATAAATATTTAAAGTAATATTGATAATTTTGAAATTAATTTGAAAAAATCCAATCATGTAAATAGCTTGATAAAAATTCTATAAAAAATCGTAAAATAAATTATAGCACAAAATAATTTTATTTCCTTATATATTAATTAATTATTTATTTATTGATTTTCTTTATTAAAAATATAGAAAACTTAACAAAAAACAAAATAGAAATTGTTGTATATTTTGTGTATTATGAAATATCAAAAACCAATAATAATAATTTTCAAAATTATTATTAAAATAAAACGTTTCAATCCTCTCTTTGAAAAATCACTATTTTGTAAAATATTGAAAACTTTGTAAAAAAAAGTCACTCTTATTTTTTTTTTTTTTTTTTTTTTGTAAAAAATTGGGAACCAAATATCAACCGAAATAAAAATATTCAAATAAAAAAATTATTTCTAGATTGTGCAGAATCGATGAATTGAATTAAGAACAAGAAAAGATCCATCCCCCCTTTAAAATCAAAATAAAAACTTAAAACTCCCAGCAGCTAAACTCAAGCGATAATTTCGATTTTAGTTATGTGACCTTGGTAGAGGTCAATCTGCTAAAATGTTGATAGTAGTATATGAAACTCTTTTTTGAGACTTGAATGTAGTAATTTAATATTTCTTTTTTTTTCTAGAATTTATTTCTAATTTTCTTTTTTGAAATTTCTTTATCAAAGTAGTGAAAATATATTTTCTTTAAAAAAACTGTAGATTTTTATAAAAAAATATTTATTTTCTGAATTTTTTTTTCTTAAAAAAATCTCTTCCGTATGTAATGTTATTTGTATGTATGTTGTCTCCTCCTAAACTCCTATACTATGCAGTCAAAAAAAACTACTATAGAGCACCAAACTGTCCTATCTATAAGAAAAAAGAAAATTAAAATAAAAATATAAAAATTAAGGGTTTTTCTCTCAAAATCTTAACCAAAAACCCTTAAAACTATTTTTTTGAAAACTCTCCTCTTTGCCAAAAAATAAAATGGAAAAAATGTATAAATTTTTCCAAAAAATATAAATGAACTAAATGAAAAAAAATTATTTTGTATTAATGTTTAATTGTTCCCTCCCTTCTCCAATAACAAAAAAAAAAACAACAACAAAAAACCCCCCTCAATAACAACAACAAAACCCCAAACGACCACCAAGAAACCTGTTTTTTTTATACATCAAACAACAAAAACAAAACAAACAATGCCTTAAAGTATACTAACAAAAAAAAAAAAACATCAACAGACTCCTAGATGTATGCTACGAATAAAAACAAAAACAAAGTTGTAAATGTTTCTAGTTCTACTATAGCTAGCTGTATAGTTGTTGTATACTAATATTTAATATATATATTTTTTAAACAAAAAACAACAACAAATAGTTTTATAAACAGTTTTACGTGCCCAAAAAAAAAAAAACAGAAACCCTACTCTAGTTAGAAAACATTTTCAGACCTTCTATAGAGAGATCCTGAATAGTTTGGTCTTCTGTAGTTAGTCGTTTTTGGAGAATTTCTCTACAGGACCTTTGAACAAAAAAAAAATAGCTCCCAGACGAAACTTTGTAGGAGTAGATCTGTAGACGATCTACAAGGTCTTCAACAAAGAGAGAAAACCTGCAGATCTTACATAGATAGATGACATACCACAGATCCTCCATAACTAGAAGTCATACTGCAGGTTCAATATAGCTGAAATACTATCTGCAAGTCTTGTAGAAGCCTAATCAGGATTTGTATAAAAAAAAAAAAACTTCAAAAGGTCTTCCATAGATTGAGGGAATTAGGAACAACTCTAGATCAGATTTTTCTGAAATTTTTTTTTCCAGATGTAGGTGGTATTTTTACCTTAATTATGGGGATATATTTTTTTTCTTGGGAGACGAACCCGGTTATTTGACCCGGAAATTCGGGTACGGGTACCCGGCTATATCCGGTTCTACGGAACCGGTTAATATAAAGTGGGTAATATGATGGGATTGCAATAAAAAAACTTGGATTTGGAACCCGATTTTTTTTTAACTCCCTAAAAGTTGAACTTGGGTCCATTATGGTCCCTATCCAATACTGACTAAAATGATAGACTACAATTAGCCCTTTCCAAAATGGTGCGATATGTGGCTATGTTTGCTGTGGATCAAAAGATATGAGCCTTAGAACCCTATAAAAATGATACCCACTTTATATTAACCGGGTACCGGTAGCCAAAATACGGGTTAAATTAACCGGGTAACCGGTTACGTCACCAAAGAAAAAATGATATTCCCATAATTAGGGTAAAATACCTACCTCTGGAAAAAAAATCAGAAAATTCTGATCGTTGCAAAAACCTCGCATACATCAATCCAGACCTAATTCAGAACTCTGTGCAAAATTTTGTCTCCATCGGACCAATATTGGGAGTTTGGTGCACCATTTACATAAAATCCTACGAAACTATATATGGGAGCATTCGTCCTTGGGCCAAATAAGTGGCATATGACAAATTTCATCCCAATTGGATCATAAATGCGACTTGTACTACGTTCTCAAAAATACATGGATGGACGCAAAGAGGAACAGATGGACGGGCGAACATGCATAAATCGTCTCAGAAGGTGATTCTATGCATATTCTCAATAGGAATCATGGGTCTATCTCGATTCCTTTTGCCTGTTACAAACATATGCACAAAGACACCACAGTGTGGCGGAGGGTATAAAAAACCTGCAGAACCAAACCCTTCATAAACAGAAGATCTTCGAAGGCAAAGAATCTTTATCAAAGACCATCCAGCAAGCCTCTGAATGGTCTTTGGTCCTCCACAAATTTTCTACAGTTAGAATTTGTAATGCAGTTTGGAAGAACTTCGGGTTATCATCTTCTGTGGTCACACGACTTTTAGAGGTATACTGTAGCTGCGTATACTATGACTAGAAATGACATTCTGAATATTTTCTTTGGCCAGAAGACTCTCTGGAGCTAGGAGAACTTTTGCGGATCAGTTTCAGCGGGTCAGCTTTTCTGGAGTATTTTTCTTTTTAGATCCTCTTCTTCATCTGGAGTATTTTTCTGGCTCGAAAATATTCTGAAAAATTTCTTAAGCTCTTACTTGCGTAGAAGGCCTTACAAAGGTTTTTTAAAACCTCTGGAGTTCGTCTATGGTCTCCAACTGCCGTAGAATTCCCTCAAAGAGCTGAAAAATGTCCTCCAAGTCTTCTACGATCGGAGGGTATTCAATGTTTGGAAGGCCTACTGGAGATCTGATTTGATCCACAGCAGATAAAATACCATCAGAATATCCCCGAAAGTTAGAAGACCAGAAACAGTTCTATGGCTAAATAGCTCCTTTTATTGAAAGAAAATCGTCTGAAGGTGTTCTACGAGATAGAAAAAAATCTCCAAAAGACAAAAGACCATTAGCAGATTCCCTACAAATAGAAGAACTAAATCAGGTTACCTACCGGCAGAGAACCTTTTCAGGTCATTGATCAGCTAGAAGATCTTGGTATAAATTCCTATCTGAAGATACCTTCTAGAGAATTTAAATTACCATAAAAGAGATCGCCTGAATCCACATTCGCCTGAAATGTATTTCGAAGACATTGAATATCTTATTCAAACATTCGAAAAATACTCGGAAATAATCTAATCATGTTAGTTAAATTAGGTTTCCGGTAGCATAACTGAATAAATTTTCTGTTAAAAAATATTGTATTCAGCGAAGCTGAAATAGTTTTCCGGGGGTAAAAAGTCACACCAGTCTACAATAATTACCATTAAGAATTCATTAATTCAGCTTAGGAATTCTTCAATACAGCTCAGCTGAATTAGATTTCCGTTAAGAATTCGTTAATTAAGCTCAGCTGAATTAAGTTTCCGTCAATACTTCAATTCAGCTCAGCTGAATTAAGTTTCTGTTAAAAATTATTCAATTCAGCTCAGCTGTATAAGATTTCCGTTAAGGAATTCTTCAATTAAATTCAGCGTTAGGTAATATTCAATTAATCTCAGCTGAATTAGGTTCCTTTAGGAATTCTTCAATTCAGCTCAGCTGAATTAGGTTTTCTTTAGGAATTCTGCAATTCAATTCAGCTGAATGACGTTTCCGTTAGGTAATATTCAATTAATCTCAGGTTACCATTAGAAATTCTTCAGATGAATTAGGTTTCCGTTAGGTAATATTCAATTAATCTCAGCCGAATTAGGTTTCCATTAAAAATTCTTGAATTCAGCTCAGCTGAATTAGGTTTTCGTTAAGAATTCTTCAATTCAGCTCAGCTAAATTAGGTTTCCGTTAGTAATTCCTCAATTCAGATCAGCTGAATTAGGTTTCCGTTAGGAATTCTGCAATTCAGTTCAGCTGAATTAATTCTTCAATTCAGCTTAGCTGAATTGGGTTTTCGTTAAGAATTCTTCAATTCAGCTCAGCTGAATTAGGTTTCCGTTAGAAATTCCTCAATTCAGATCCGCTGAATTAGGTTTCCGTTAGGAATTCTGCAATTCAATTCAGCAGAATTAGGTTTCCGTTAGGAATTCCTCAGTTCAGATCAGCTGAATTAAGTCTCCGTTAGGAATTGTTGAATTCAGCTCAGCTGAATTAGGTTTCCGTCATCCAAGAATTTTCAATTCAGCTTTGCTAAATATTGTTTCTAAACGGAAATAAACATTCTAGCATAGCTGAATTAGATTTCTGTTAAATCTAAATCCAAAATCCATTTTTTTCATCCAATATTTATCTGAAATGACTTGTTTTGTGTATTCTTTTATAATTTTGAAGTTAAGTTCTATGTTTGAGTTTTTCCCCCACCCAAATGGTAAAGGGAAATTGGTTATGGCTTGATTTTATTGAACTAAAAAAAAAAGAATTACGAAAAAACTACTTGCAATTAATTGTATGCTTTGTTTTAAATACTAACCCAAAAAACAACAAAAAATAAATATTAAATAAAAATTAGAGCTGGTTTCAGCAGTTATTTGTTCTCTATTCTATTTTTCCTGTTGCGTTGTTTTCCGTTTCCTTTTTGGTTTGTTGTTCGCGAATTGCATTTGCAAATCAATTCTGTGTTTGTATATTTGTGTGTGCGTGTGTGTATATTTGTTTGTATTGTATTATTATTTCTTTGTGTTTTATTGTTGGATATTTACCATGCAGAAGTGGCAGCAGCGTCTAATATTTGTTGTAAAAAAAAAAGAAAACAGAAAAACTATGCAAATGAAAATAAATAAATATTTATTTTAGTTCTATTTCTATTTGTATTGTTGGTTTTGTATTTATTTATGATTTTATTTATTTTTATTTTTTATTTATATTTTCATTTAATTATTTATGTTATTTTTGTTATGAATACTCAAAACAACAATTGTTTTCTTATAACAAAAACACACAGTTGTTTTATATGTTTATTTTCTTATTTTTTTTTTTACTTGGTGTAGTGTTTTGTTTGTGTCTCAGCAAAAACAAACAAAAGTTTTATGTTACAACAACAAAAAACAAAACGTATATGTGTTTCTTTACCATTTTAACACACTCACACAAAAATCGCTTTTAATTAAATTATATAAAACATAAATAAAAATCTAACAATCATAATTTCTTTCATGTGGTCCCAACACTTTGAACGTGAATAAAGCAGAGGTGGAAGTTTCAATACAGTTAAAAACATACATTTTATAAAAAAATCCCTTAACAATCTGAATATGCCAAAGAAAATTAATGAATTCCTATTAGAAACCTAATTCAGCTGAGCTGAATTGTGGATTTCCTGTCAGAAGCCTATTTTAGATGGACTGAATTGCAGATTTGCTATCAGAAACCTAATTCAGCTGAGCATATTTGTAAAATTCAAAACAGAAGCCTAATTCAGCTGGGCTGAATTGCAGATTTCGTATTAGAAACCTAATTCAGCTGGGCTGAATTGTAGTTTAACTATTATAAACCTAATTCAGCTGAGCATAATTGTAAATTTCGACACGCAAATCTAATTCAGCTGGGATATATTATTGATTTCCTATTAGAAACCTAATTCAGCTGGACTGAATTGCTAATTTCCTATCAAAACCCTAATTCAGCCGGTCTGAAGTGATTATTTTCTATCAAAACCCTAATTCAGCTGAGCATAATTTTAAATTTCGACACGCAAATCTTATTCAGCTGGGCTATATTATTGATTTCCTATCAGAAACCTAATTCAGCTGGGCTGATCTGCTGATTTCATATTAGAAAACTAATTCAGCCGGTCTGAATTGATTATTTCCTATCAAAACCCTAATTCAGCAGAGCATAAATGTAAATTTCGACACGGAAACCTAATTAAGCTGGGCTTTATTGATTATTTCCAATCATAAACCTAATTCAGCTGGCCTGAATTGCTGATTTCAAATTAAAAAACTAATTCAGCTGGGCTGAATTAGGGATTTCCTATCACAAACCTAATTCAACTGAGCATAATTGTAAATTTCGTCACGGCAACCTAATTCAACTGGTCTGAATGGTCGATTTTCTATGGGAACGCAGATTGAATTGGTAATTTCCTAATATAAACCCAATTCAGCTTGACTCAATAGTTGATATTCCGAAGAAAACCTAATTCAGCTGGGCTAAATTATTGATTTCCTATCGGAAACCTAGTTCAGCTTCAATATATTGTAGTCTTTCTAGCAGAATGTAAGTTCAGATAAGCTAATTAATTGATTTCCTCTCGAAACCCAAATTCAGCAAGGCTGAATAGTTAATTTCCTTTCGAAACCCCAATTCAGCTGGTCTAAATAGTTGATTTCCTATCGAAATTCAAATTCAGCTGTATGGAATTGTTCATACCGTAGCAGGAATCCAATTCAGCCAAGCTGAATTAAAGTTTATCTATTGGAAATTTAATTCAGCTGCGTTGCGGTAATAATAGCCTAACAGAAACCAAATTCAGATGGGCTTAATTTATATTTATCGATGGGAAACCCAATTCAGATCGGTTGAATTGAAGTGTTCCTAACAAAAACCTAATTTAGCTGAGCTGAATTGTATATTTCGTGGCAGAAGTCTAATTTCATTTTAGATTCTCTGTTGGAAACCTAATTCAGCTGAGCTGAATTGATGATTGATTATCGTAAACATAATTCAGTTGGGCTGAACTGTATATTTCCTGAAAAAAATCTAATACAGCTAAGTTTAATTGATGATTTTCTATCGGAAACCGAATTCAGCAGAATTGAGTTTTTAAATCCGTACTGGAAACCTAATTCAGCTGAGTTGAATTTTTAATTCCCTACAGGAAACCTAATTCAGCGGAGCTGAATTCATGATTTCTTGTCGAAAACCATATTCAGCATAGCTGAATTTATGATTTCTTATCGTAAACCTAATTCAGCAGGGCTGAACTGTAGATTTCTTGAGAAAAATCTAATACAGCCAAATTTAATTGATAATTTCCTATCGGAAATCGAATTCAGCTGAGCAGAATTTTTAATTCCCTACTGGAACCCTAATTCAACTGAGTTGGATATTTAATACCGTATCGGAAACCTAATTCAGCTAAGCTGAATTGATGATTTCCTATCGGAAACTTAATTCAGCTGAGCTGAATTGATGATTTCCTATCGAAAACCTACTTCAGCTGAGCTGAATTGATGATTTCCTATCGGAAACCTAATTCAGCTGAGCTGAATTGATGATTTCCTATCGGAAACCTAATTCAGCTGAGCTGAATTGATGATTTCCTATCGGAAACCTAATTCAGCTGAGCTGAATTGATGATTTCCTAGCGAAAACCTAATTCAGCTGAGCAAAATTGATGATTTCCTATCGGAAACCTAATTCAACTGAGCTGAATTGATGATTTCCTATCCGAAACCTAATTCAGCTGAGCTGAACTGAGGATTTCCTACCGGAAGTCTAATTCAGCTGAGCAGAATTAATGATTTCCTGTTGGAAAAACTAATTCAGCTGAGCTGAATTGAGGAAATTTAAAATATACCCTATAGATAGGGTATATTTTAAACTTCTAAAAGGATAGAGGCATTATAGAAAATCTCGGGAAAATCTCTTCTATCTAAAGAAGACCTCTTAAGAGTTCTGTGTCGATTGAAGAACTTCGGTAAAAAAATAAATAAAAATCCTTACCCCCTGTATTGAACCTTTCACCTCTCCGGCGGACTACATGAAAATTAAATTTTGAAAAAAATTCAAAATCTAAATGTAAATGTGTTTGTTTTATTCTGAAATTAAAAAAAAAAACTATAACAAAAATTTCCAATCATCTCTCAAAACCCCATTAACCAGCCAAACAATACCCCCACGAAAAATAAATTCTGATATGATTGGATGTTTGTTTCGTTCTGCAATTTTTTTTTTTCGTTTCCATTTTCCGTTTTTTATTTCAAATTCCAATTTCGATTTTGCAGTTTCTGAATATGGCCTCGGTCTTTATGCGAATTTTCAATTTGATTTGTATGATGTTGTTGATCGGCCATTGGAGTGGTTGTTTGCAATTTTTAGTGCCAATGTTACAAGGGTTTCCCTCGAACTCGTGGGTGTCGATAAACGAATTACAGGTATTTGCCAAAAGAATATATTCAAAATTTCAATTTTGAAAATAATTTTGAATTAAAAAAAATAAAATCGAAATTAAATATTATTCTTCCCCTAGGAGTCATATTGGCTGGAACAATATTCATGGGCTTTATTTAAAGCCATGTCACATATGCTATGCATAGGTTATGGCAGGTGAGTGAGGACCCCATTTCGAGGAGTATGGAACCCCCCTCTCAAATATTCCCCAATGTGTTTTTATTTTCTTTCCTTCAGATTTCCTCCCCAATCCCTTACCGATATGTGGCTGACCATGCTGTCAATGATATCGGGCGCCACCTGTTATGCCCTGTTCCTCGGTCATGCCACAAATCTCATCCAGAGTTTGGATTCGAGTCGACGCCAGTATCGCGAAAAGGTCAAACAGGTCGAAGAGTATATGGCATATCGGAAGCTGCCGCGCGATATGCGTCAACGAATAACGGAATATTTCGAACACCGGTATCAGGGTAAATTCTTCGATGAAGAATGCATTCTGGGTGAATTGAGCGAAAAGCTAAGAGAGGATGTTATCAATTATAATTGCAGGTGAGTGCATAAAGAAATCCCCGATCATGATTGATCGTGATAAATTATAATATTTCTTATCTTGCAGATCTCTCGTTGCGTCAGTGCCTTTTTTTGCAAATGCTGACTCCAATTTCGTTTCCGATGTCGTTACAAAACTTAAATACGAAGTATTTCAACCAGGTACTGCAGATTGGATTTTAAGTCATAAAAACCTGATCTGAATTTCGAACTTCTCTTCCAGGTGATATTATTATAAAGGAGGGTACAATCGGTACCAAAATGTATTTTATACAGGAAGGTGTCGTCGATATTGTTATGGCCAATGGCGAGGTAAGTGAACAGATGTGAGGTTATATAAAACGGAGGGTATCCGTTAGGAAAACTTAAATTCAGCCAAGCTGAATTATATTTCCGATAGGAAAACGTCAATTCTGCCATGCTGAATTGGATTCCCATGGCAAAAAATTTAATTCAGCCCAGCTGAATTCGGTTTCTTATCAGATAACTTCAATACCGCTTGGCTGAATTAGGTTTCCGAGAGGAAAACCTCAATCCAGTTCAGCTGAATTAGGTTTCCGATAGAAAAACTTCAATTCAGTCTAGTTGAATTAGGTTTGCGACATGAAGACTTCAATTCAGTCCAGCTGAATTGGATTTATCAAAGGAAAACTTTTACACAGACTGGCTGAATTAGGGTTTTCAAAGAAAAACTTTAATCCAGACTGGCTGAATTAGTTTCCCGATAGAAAAACGTCAATTCAGTCCTGCTGAATTAGGAGTGCGACAAGAAAACTTCAGTTCAGCCTAGCCGAATTAGGTCTCCGACAAGATAATTTCAATTCAGTCCAGCTGAATTAGGTTTTCAAGAGGAAATCATTCGTGAATTAGATTTCCGGTTGAAAAAAAACTTAATTTAAAGCTGGCTGAACTAGTTTTCCGATAGGAAAACTTCAATTCAGTCCAGCTGAATTAGGTCTGCGATATGAAAAATTCAATTCAGTCCAACTGAATTATGTTTCTCAAAGGAAAACATTATACCAGACTGGCTGATTAGGGAGTCCGATAGAAAAACTTTAATTCAGGCTGGCTGAATTAGGTTTCTGGATCATTTCAACATGGCTCAATAAGGTTTCTAATAGAAAAATTTTAATTCAGCATGGCTGAATAAGATTTATGATAGGAAATCTTCAATTCAGCCTGGCTGAATTAGGTTTCAGCAAAGCTGAATTACGTTTCTAATAAGAAGTCAACAATTCAGCAAGGTTGAATTATGTTTTTGTTAGGAAACCAACAATTCAGCAAAGCTGAATTACGTTTCTGATATGAAATCAACAATTCAGCAAGGTTGAATTATGTTTTTGTTAGGAAACCAACAATTCAGCAAAGCTGACTTACGTTTCTGGTAAGAAATCAACAATTCAGCAAAGCTGAATTATATATCTGATAATAAATCCACAATTCAGCAAAGCTGAATCCTGTTTCTTTTAAGAAATTAACAATTCAGCTAAGCTAAATTGGGTTTCTGATAATAAATCAACAATACAGCAAAACTGAATTATTGGAAATCAACAATTCAGCAAAGCTGAATTATATTTCTGATAAGAAATCAACAATTCAGCATAGCTGAATTATGTTTCTGATAAGAAATCAACAATTCAGCAAAGCTGAATTACTTTTCTAATAAAAAATCAACAATTCAGCAAATCTGAATTCTGTTTTGTTAAGAAAGCAACAATTCAGCAAAGCTGAATTACGTTTATGCTATGAAATTAACAATTCAGCAAAGCTGAATTATGTTTCTGATAAGAAAGAAACATTTCAGCAAATCTGAATTACGTTTCTGATAAGAAATCAAAAATTCAGCTAAGCCAAATTATGTTTCTGACAAGAAATCAATAATTCAGCAAAGCTAAATTATGTTTCTAATAAGAAATCAATCATTCAGCTTTGCTGAATTAAGTTTACGATTGGACATCAACAATTCAACATGGCTGAATTATATTCCAAATAGGTTTCAGATGAGAAAACTTCAATTCAGCTTAGATTAAATATCTGATAAAATCTACGCCTCAGGAATACCTTGAAAAAATATTCTTTAAAAAATCCCCGCCTTAGGAGGACCTTGAAAAAATATTCTTTAAAAAATCCACGCATTAGGAGGACTTTGACGTCTGTCTGAGGTCTTGAAAAAAATTCTTTTAATAAATTATTATTTCCCCATTTTTTCTCCCCTTTTTTCCAGGTGGCAACATCATTATCGGATGGCTCATATTTTGGTGAAATTTGCCTGCTAACAAATGCCCGTCGTGTGGCCAGTGTCCGGGCCGAAACCTATTGTAATCTATTCTCGCTAAGCGTGGATCATTTCAATTGTGTGCTGGACCAATATCCGCTGATGCGCAAAACGATGGAAACGGTGGCGGCGGAACGTCTCAATAAGATTGGCAAAAATCCCAATATTATGCAGCAGAAAGATGAACAAATCAGCAATCCTGAGTCAAATCAAATAACGGCCGTGGTGAATGCCTTGGCAGCGGAAGCGGATGATTGTAAAGATGAGTAAGTTCCGAAAATATACCAGGAGATTTTTTGTTATAATTTCTGATTTTCTGTTTTTCACAGCGACATCGATGCTAAAGAGAATTTATTGCATGGTTCCATGTCGAGCATAACAGAGCCCATACAAACCATACGTGAAGGTCTACCCCGTCCTAGAAGTGGTGAATTTCGTGCTTTATTCGAGGGCAATACTCCATGACACTGAGAAAAGCTTTCATCCGCGTCGACACCAACGCTGCAGCTGTATCAATATCATCGCCAGCTGTTGGCGATCAGTGTGTGTGGTGTACGTCGTGCTACACTGTGAAAAATATTTATATATATACATATAGACACACACACATCTATATATATAGAGAAATATCCCTCCTCCTTCTCCAACAAAAGCAACAACAAGAACAACAACCCTCCTTCCTATGATAGATGTACGATGCCCGCTCGCTATTAAAATTATCATTTAGAAGAAGTCCATCACATGCCTCACCTAACCTCACATTACACACACACCCACCCACAGACAATGTCATCTACCCTCGATTAGGATAAATCTATTGAAATACAACAACAACAACATTAGTCACATCATCATAGTAGCATCATCAGCCGCAGCAGCAAAACAAAAAACCTAACAACAATAACAAAACTGAAAAAAATGCAACAACAGCAACAAAAAAAATTTAAAAAAAAACCCGCATTAGTGACGCAGCAACAACAACATGTTTATATATAAAAGTATATATATTTAACAAAATTATAAAAAAAACAAAAAAATAATACAAAGCCTCATTAGCTACTAAGCAGCCTGATATGAACAACAACAACAAAAAGAAAACGACAAAAAAATAACAAAAACAAATACGAAAACAAAAATCTACTACATAACTACTAGAAAAACAAAAACAAAAAAACAGGGAAATTATAAACAAAAAAAAAATGTCCTTGGGAAGGATAAGCCTTTCCTGCTCTGTCTTCTCTCTATCCGGGAGCCATTTTCAAAATCCCCGTTTTTGAATTGTATAGTTTGCATTGTGTTAATTTTTATTTAATTTAATTTATTATAAAGTCAAATATACTCGAATGTCATCTTGTTTTAGTTGAATTATTTTTATAGCATACTTTTAGGCGCTTCTTGTTAAAACCCTTTATATCTCTCTCTCAATTAATATAGGATTTATTATGTACTAAGTTTAAATATTTTTAATTAATTTTTTTCACATTTTATTTTTTATTATATTTTTAATCATTTTTTTAAGATTTATTTGTTAATATTTTTTATATCTAACACACATACTCACATAATTATTATTACAGATTAACATTAATAAGCCAAAGCTAAAATATATATATATATATATATATATATATATATATATATATATATATATATATATATATATATATAAAAAAAAATAATTATTTAATTTAATTTTGTATGTATTTTTTTTTTAATTAACATTTTTTAGTTTATGTTATAAAAAACCACATATAATATTAAAAATATATATAAACTAAAATATATATATATATATATATATAGAGAGAGAGAAATAATAAATTTAGAAAATAAATTTCAAAAATATTCAAATTGTGAGAAACTTTCAACGCGGTAGAAATTAAAGCTTCACAGGGCCAATATATTTAAATCGAAAAAAAAATCAAAGGGCCGAATATTTTCTATAAAACAAAGAGACCTTTGATTTTTCCTATACTGAAAAAAAAATCGAAGGACCGCATATTTTCTATAAAAACATTTATTCGACAAAGAAACCTTTGATTTTATTCTATAGAAAAAAATCAAAGGACCCCGCATATTTTCTATAAAACAATTATTCGACACAGGGACCGATTTTGGGATTTTGTAAAGGGGAAAAAATTAGGTTTCGAGATACGCGAACAATGAGGTTCCAATCATTGGGCATGCTTTCCTATAGCCAAATTGTACTAATCAGCTGGTGAATGCTCTCTACCAGCATCTGACCACCAGTCTTGAAAAGTTCGTTCGTCTTGTAACCCATCGGCACCTGCAGCTTTATTATTCTTCAGCCGATTGATTGCTATTCTGACTTCATCTTGGCTAGGTGGTATATACTCTATACCGTCATCTATTATTGGTTCTGGTGTATCCTCTTCACCGCTACTATTTGATACCAGAATTTTTTAAACAAAAACGTATTTAAAAAATCTCAAAAAATAATTGGAAAAAAATTAAAAATCCACACCTAAATTTATAAAAATATTTTTTATTAAAACCACATCTGGAGAGATTCTGACAGACATTTTTTTTTAAAAAATTAAGAAAAAAAATTAAGTTTCGAGATTTGCGAACAATGATTAAATGTAGGTCAAACCAAAGGTAGCCTTGGAAAAAAGTGTTCGACCATTATGTTGTTGTTGTTGTAGCAGCTAGTACTGCTGTGTATTTTCTATTTTCTTTAATCTTGTTCTACCTCTCCAAACTCCAAGTTCAGAAAGGCTGCGACCTGCATTGGTTGAGTCCAGAGAGAAGATGGGGTTAGGTGAGTGGGTTTGGCTGGCCAGTTGAACAGATGTAGCGTGTCATGTGGTCCATTACCACATGCCGGGCAGACATTGTCGTCCTCTCCATCAATTCGTGCCCAATACGAATTGAGGCGGCTACACCATCCAGATCTCAGTTGTGCCAAGACCACTCTAGTTTGTCGAAGTAGGTGCTGCTCTTCTGCAGCTATCAAAGGCGGATGGTCCCCGATGATGGTATTCACGCCATATTCTTGAACTGCTTCCTCAACTGCGTCCATGTGAATACTGTTCAATCATGCTTGATAGGCCTGTTGATCTAGAGGCTCCCTTTTGTACCTCTGGACCTATCTCTCCAGATCATGGAGATCCTTCCTGACATGCCTGGGTGGTGGGTGCCTATCCATTAGGTAGCAATAGACCAATAGACCATTATGTCGATGTCATCGGCGTAGGCGAGTAACTGGTGTTGTTTGGTGTACAGAGTGCCATTTCTGTTCACTTTCGCCTCTCGTATGACCTTTTCCAGCACGATGTTAAAAAGGTCACACGACAAACTGTCACCTTGTCTGAATCCTCGTTCGGTATTGAAGGTCTTCGAGAGGTACTTTCCAACATTAACTGCTGATCTTGTGCCAGTTAAAGTTATCCTTCATAGCCGAATTAATTAATAATGGCTTTAAACACCTCTGAACGGATAGGGCTGTCGAATGCGACTTTATAGTCAACGAATAGGTGGAATGTGTCGATCTGTATTTCGTGTTTTTTTCAAGGATTTGGCGCAGAGTGAAAATCTGGTCAATGGTGGATTTGCCAGGTTTGAAGGCGCATTGGTATGGACCAATAATGTCATTGACCATTGGCTTCAGTCGTTCACACAGCACTCTGGATAGCACTTTATATGCGATGGGAAGGAGACTTATTCCTCTATAGTTGGCTAATATCGTCTTGTCTCCTTTTTTGTGCACGGAACACAGGATGCTGAGGTTCCAATCATTGGGTATGCATTATTCTAGCCAAATTGTACTAATCAGCTGGTGAATGCTCTTTACCAGCATCTGACCACCAGTCTTGAATAGTTCGGCTTGTAACCCATCGGCACCTGCTGCTTTATTATTCTTCAGCCGATTGATTGCTATTCTGACTTCATAGGTGGTATACACTCTATACCGTCATCTATTATTGGTTCTGGTATATCCTCTTCACCGCTACTATTTACTTTTGTCTAATTTTCTGGTCGATCCAAAGGCCGCAATTATAGCCCAAACATCGCGAATTTTTACATGGAGAAGGGTATCGGGCCAAAGAATAATTATGCCTGTTTTGATAAAGGTCGGTCAAATGGACCTGACTTTTGTGTGAAAAATGACATAATTTGTATTCTATGGCATATATATAGTCGTTAGTTAGAAGTTGATAGTAAATCCAAGAGGAGTAGTTGGCCTTTAAATTGATACCAATTATATTGTCGTATGTACTCGGATGTGGGAGTTACACTTAAATATTTACAGGTCCTTACGTACTCAGATATTATTAATTAACCCATTATCACGCTAGAGGGCGGAAATGTAGCGCTGATTGCTTTGAAATTTCCCATAAAGTTCCAGTTATGGTCAAAAACAACGCTTATAATTTTTGGTGATGATCAGATAATAATATTGGGATGAAGTGGACCGAAAACTTAATTTAATGTGTTTTTTTCGAGTAGATCTACAGGCCACAATTGAAAGCCGAACATCACAACACAACCCACGGCGAAGGGAATCTGGACAAGTAATTAGAAGGGCTGTACTCAGAAGCTCAAAATATAGAACACAAAGTTAGATTTTTGTGGAAGTTGTGTAGGGTATCATATGGTCGGCCCTATCACTGGTTAAATTTAAGTTTACTCCAGGAGACTTTGGAAAATATGCATCAAATAAAAATATTCCCAGACAACAAGGAAAATTTTTTCCTTACAAACAAATATAAAAATATTCACAGGCTCCTATGACAATTTTTTTCTATAGAAAAAAAGACATTGATCCACAGAACCGATTTTTTTAACAGAAAACATTTTATCAGACCCAGATGACTAACTTGTTTTCATGGAAAATTTTTTTGAAAGTCAAGGTTTGAGTTTTTTGCCTAACAAATCCACATGACATATTTTTGGAAAAATTATAAGACCTCCATGTCTGATTTTTGTTCCAATGTTTGCCAGATCCACAGGACGGTTTTTTCCCAAACTTCAAGGAAAATTTTGTTAAAAAAAATAGTAAAAATATTTATAGGCTCCTAGGACAACTTTATTCTATAGAAAAAATGTATTGATCCACAGGACAATTTTTTTCTTAACAGAAAAAATTATTAGACCCCAATGACTGACTTGTTTTTATGGAAAAATTTTTGGAACTCAAAAGAAAACTATATCCCCAGACTTCAAGGAAAAATATTTTCTTCTTATAAAAAAAAAATAGTAAAAATATTTCTATAGAAAAAAAATTCAAAATTTTTTAATAGAAAACATTTTATTAGACCCAGATGGCTGGCTTATTTTCATGGAAAACATTTTGAAACTCTAATCAAAATATTTCCCAGACTTCAAAGAAATGTTTTTTCCTTAAAGAAATAGTAAAAATATGCACAGGCTCCTGAGGACAATTTTTTCTATAGAAAAAAATTCATTGATCCACAGGATCGAATTTTTTTTAACAGAAAACATTTTATCAGACCCAGATGACTGACTTGGTTTCATGGAAAACATTTTGAAAGTCAAGGTGTGAGTTTTTTTACCTAACAAATCCACGGGACATATTTTTAGAAAAATGTTAACACCATCATGTCTGATTTTTTTTTATAGAAAAATTTTTTTATTAATTTTTTAAAGCAGCATATTGTTTTTCTAACAATCTGTGGCTCTTTTATATTGACTCCTTCCTGCAGCTTTCATTTTCCACTTTTGGATATTCTTCTCCTGATGTCAGATAACAATTCAATTTTTTTCCAATCCAAAAAAAAATTACAGTTATTTTTTTCTTCACAGCACTTTGAAAATTTTTCTACACCTCCTGAGAATTTTTTTTTATAATTTCCCTGGTGCAAAAAAAAACACACAAAAACAAATAAGTTCTTAAGCATTACAAAAAAAAATAGAGAGTAACTTAACACCAAAAAATAAATAAATAAAATAAAATCTAGTGGTTGCATTACAAAATTTCCAAAAAATATATTTTATGTTTATATGAAAAAAAATCTAAAACAAATCGAAGAAGCAAGTAAACTATCCACACAATCAAAAATAAGAAACCCCCAAAAAAAAGTCCTATGTCCCTGCAAGAAAAAAAAACCAAAAATTAAAAAAATCTGAAAAATAATAGAAATAGAAAATAGACAAACAATAGCATAACTAAAAGAAAATAATAAAACAATAGCAACAAATTATGTTTAGAACAAAAAAAGAAATACAAATAATAAGCCATTCTGTCATAATCCAAAAAAAATAATCCCTCCTATTCCCAAAACCCCGAAAAGAGGCATTGTTGTTATTATTATTATTATTATTATTTGTTATGATTCATTAATAAAAAAAATGGAAAATATTTTTTTAATTAAAAAAAAATTTTTTTTAAAAAAAAAGTTGGATATAAGAAATTTTCGTAAAGGAAAAAATTCATAAATTGGAGTGTAAGGTCTTAAAAAAATATGAAAAAATGATCACTCCAAAAAAAAAAATATTTTTTTTTCTTCCCTGGAAAAATTCTCTATTTGATTTCTGAATACCTAAAAATAATAACAACAATGTCCTTAAAACTAATTTAGAAACCAACAACAACAACATGAAATAAAACATAAAACCAGAATTAATAAAAAACAAAATAAAAAAATATATATTTTTCAGCTCCGCAAACTGTGATGACTTAAGTATAAGAAAAACCAAAAAAAAAAACAAACGAAAATTAATTAAAGAAAATATAAAAAAACAACAACAAGTGAATAATACAAACACACATGCATACACAAAAATAAAAGAAAAAGAAGAAGTATAAAAGGTTAAATAAAATCAAAGCAAACAATCAGTCAGTCATCCACCCAAAAAACAAAAGCCAGACACCCGAACCCCATAAGTCATGGATCGATTCCCTAAGTTAACATCCTCTACTCTCCACACACATTTTCCCCACTTTTGTAACTTAGATTCTTTTGTCAATTAATGAAAATACCCGATTCTTAAAAAAATTGTATTTTCCTTAATTTTTTTATATTCTTAAAAAAATTAAATTTCTCTTTAATTTTTTTTCTCAATTGTAGTTGTTATAAAAAATTAGATTTTAGTTCCATAATAAAAAAAATTATAAATTTTAATTTCTTAGAAAAAATATGAAATAATTATTTAATAACGATAAAATTAGTAGCAAAATTATTAAATAAATAAAATACAAAATAACAATAACAAACAAATAGTTGGCCAACAATTAAATTTATAATAATTAGCAAATTTTGTAGCATGGTTACAACACATTTTTTTAGCAAAAAAAGTTAGTTGAACAATTTTCCTAATTTCTTTAACATAGGTGAAAATTAAAATAATATGAACTTTTTTCTAAATTCTAAATTTTTCCCAAACATAACAGTAAAAATAAATCTTTTATACCCAATAAAATAAAATAAATCCCACCTTGACTAAAGTTTCTGTAGATTTTCTATAAATAAATTTCTAAATTTGTTTTAATTTGATTTACATTTTCCAATACCATTTCCCTTTCACTGGTCATCAATCACTATCACTAAAAACTGTAAACACAATACAGACTTCATGTAAAGCAGCTTCATAATGAAGCGCAAAATATTCTCTTTCTTTTTTTCAAAACAAATTTCTGTAACTATCGCTAAACACACATTTTTTGAATCAATATACTATAGTCAGAGGTTAAGGTAATTGAAATACAGCGTTGATTTGGAAATTCTGACCACTAAGAGTCCATATTAGCGTTATATTTCAAATCGACATTAAAGATCCCATCAATTCAAGACATATATATTAATAAGGTCATCCAGGAAGCGAAGTCAGGTGTTTTTTTTCTATTTATTTTTCTAATTTCAAATATTTGGAAGAAAATTCACAATAAGGATTTTCACATCAAACTTGAGAAGCAACTGATAACCAGCCAGCTGATATCTGTCCTTATCAATGGGACTTCCATAATTTTAGTTTAATTCTGATTTTAGCAATTTCTGGCATAATTATAAGGTCGAACAGTAAGACTAGATGTTAATCGCATGAAAACGTAAACAAAAATTTTGACAGCGTGGGAATAATTTAGTCAGAATTGTGTACTGGTTGACATTTTTAAAGTGTCTGGTGCTATTTCAACACCAAATATCAATTACTTGATTTTTGTATCAGCATATTCGTCGTTCCGTAGGTCCCATTTACATAGTCTACACCATGGCACAATGAATAGGTAGTCCATTTCGAACAACTGATGTCTTGATTAATTGTCGAAGTGCGTAATTTCTACTTGAATTCGATGTGCAATGTCGCCAACCATGTGGTATATTATAAGGAAAATTTGACAGATGGTCGAGATAAAGCAAAGGTTTTTGTTTAAGGTCTCCCAGGCAGACAAGCTGGATATCATCTGCTTCTCAAGTTGTCTGTCAAAGTCCATTATTGTGAATTGACTTCCATTATGAAAATGTAAATAATGTTCAAATTTTTTGACATTAGACGTAGGCCTTTTTATAGGGTCATCCGGAGAGATCAGCTGGATATCAGCTGCTCCTCAAGTTGGCTGTCAAAATCTATTATTGTAAATTGATTTCCATTCAAGGCATATTAATAAGGTCACCCAGGGAGACCAGCTGGATATCAGCTGCTTCTCAAGTTTGCTGTCAAAATCCATTAATGTGAATTGACTTCAAAAAAATCCAATTTATTGATCTCAAAAAAAATGAGGTTCCTTCTGATTCCATACCGGTAATGGTGGTAATCATGGTCAGGGTTGTTATTGTTGTTGTAGCAGCTTGTACTGCTACTCTGGTTCTGCTTCTAACTCCAATTTCAAAAAGCCACCGATGAGTGGGTTTGGCTGGGCAGTGGAAAAAGTGTAGCGTGTCATGCGCGCGCTGACCGCGCCCTCAATTCGTGTCCAATAAGAATTGAGGCGGCCACACCATCCAGATCTCAACTGTGTGAAGACCACTCTGGTTTGGGTAGTTGCTGCTCTTATGCGGCTATCGCAGGCGAGTGATCACCGAGGATCGTATTGACACGATACCTCACATGCCTAGGTGGTGGGTGCCTATCCATTAAGTACTGATTTGGATAGCTACTTCCAGAACACCCAAGTAAGTATTGCATCGACAACATCTTGTTGTGTTGACGTACAGGAGGGATCTTTATCTCCTCGTGTAAGTGGTCTATTGGAGTCATGAGGAGACACCCTGTTACAGGCATCAGGGCGGCATACTGGCAGGATTGAAGATTGTCTATTGTATTATTCTAACGTTAACGGACCACACTGGCGCAACGGCCTATTTGCTTTGTATGTCGTTAACAAGGTTTCTTTGTCAGCTCCCCAAGTACTGCTGGCTAGTGACTTGAGAACCTTGTTTCTTCTCCTGATGTTATCGCAAATAGCAGTGGCATGCGCGGACGACTTATATATGCTATCGAATGTGACTCCTAGAACCTTGAGGTAGTTCAGTTCAGGTCAGCGTCGCAATTTTAATTTTAGGATGGTCTTGACTTTTTAGAGTTTCTTTTTAATATTTTGAACAGTTTGGCTTCGCATCCTTCTTTTTCAGTTTCTTTCGAACTTCTATGTAAACTGATATTTATGGAGCTTCAATTCGGCCTTCATTGGCATATTGACTTTAGGTTTCATCATATACCAAAAAATATGGTATAATATAATATTTTGACTGGAAAAAACTCGACTAGGAAAATTAAAGATTCATAAAATTGGACGGGCCTGTATTTATGGAACATATGTCAAATAATAAAACGATTTTTATGAAAGTATATTGTCCTCTGTGAACCCAAAATGAAATATTACAGAAGAAATTTCAGCGGGACTTGGAAATTGTATTAAGCCTTATTTTAAATATTGTGCGCATTGTTGTGATTTCAACAGACCGATTGGCATGGGTAAATATAAAAAAAAATGTTTATACTCCTTTGACCGAGATTTAAAAAGTTTATCTACGACCTGATCCTAACTTGACATGACGAAATATTCCAGATGAAACCGTATGACATGGTTTGGAACTTCGTAATGCAAGACGTGGGACAGTTCATTTGATATGGTTGCCTTCCAAAATCTAACTAATGTCTGGCAACGAATCGGAAATCATAGAAATCCTGTGGTTACATCAACAAATATGGAATCGAATGTAAGACGGTGTTCTGAAAGTATACAAAATGTTTAGCATAATTTTCAAAATAGCATAATTGATGGGATCATACCTTTTATATTGCGTGCGCCTCGGTTTTCTTTTTTTTATTTACTCGACTTGTTTCATTGAAACCAATAAAGGTTTTCGGTAAGATCGGACTTTTTACCGATTTAATTATAATTTAGAATTCTTAAAATTCGTAGATAGATGGCACTCATCTATGCAGATCTAAAAATAAAAACATTAATATTTTGTTAATAAAAAATGATTTTTCTTACCAATGCTAAAAAAACGCTTTTATACCATGCACTTCTTGAATTCCCGGGAAGATAATATCCACATAGGTTTTTCTATCTTTTCTAATGATAAAATATATAAATATCAATTTATTACAAAAAAATTATTTAGGCTCACCAAAATTAAAGATTGCTCGTGAAATATCACCAGTGGGCAAATTATAGATTTATGTAAATAGTCAAAATTCTAATAATGTTGACTACGTTCAGTTATTTAAACTTTAACTTTGTCCTTTGAATTATTTTTCGGAAAATTAATAACTGAACTTAATAAAAACTTTGTCAAAAAAAAAAATCTTTAAAACTTTCATTTACATCCTTTCCATATTTTTTTCTGCAAAATTTAATATTTCAAAATTTCCTAAACCGTAAAATTTTTGTCTCTCGATTTCTTATCGAAAATCTTTATTGTCATCCCTAACCTCAAACCAAAAAAACAAAAAACAATGACAACACTACACATTTACTAACAATACTACATGCCTACACTCACAACTAAAAACTATTATCTGTCTCTCATGTTACTAAAACAACAACAAAACTACACAAGAAAAAAAAACCAATAAAATTAACTAGCCCTCCTATAAAAACATTTTACAAAAAATAAATAAAAGAAAAATAACTACAAAAAAATAACAAACAAAAAACAAAACATACAATTTCCTATAACAACAAATAAAGAAAATAAAATTATTTTCATTAAAATATATATACAAAAACAACAACAACAAGAACAACAGCAAAAAGGAACTAAACATTTTTAGAGAATTTAAAAACAAACAAATCAAACTCATTAACCAATAACAACAACAAAGGAAATATAATATAAACATCAACAAAAAAAGAACCTGTTAATAATATAAAAAAAACTACATACATATATAAATATAGCGAACAACAACAACTATTCATTGTTATAAAAAACTGCAAACCAAAAATAAAAAAAAAATCCAAAACAGCATGACACATTTGTTTTTAGTACACATTGTAGAAAAAAAAGCGGCAACTTAAAAAATGTTATAAATAAATAAAAAAATTAAAAAAAAAAACAAAAACATTAGGAAACACAATTACCAAACAAAAATAAATTGTATCAAAAATAACAATAATAAAAAAATAAACGAAGCTAAACTATATATAAAATTATATAAAAAATAAATTTTATGATTTCCAAAAGAAAATTCTAGTTTCTGTACAATTTTATTTAACCTCTTTTATATAAAAAATAAAATACAAAAAATAACAAAAAGAAAACAGGAATATATTATACAACAGTTATAGAATTCAGTTTGAAAAATCTTTTTATTTTAGATTTTAATTCGAAAAATTAGTTCGTATATTTGTAAAACCTCACCTTAGGATGCTTTAAATGAAAATCTTACTAATATTAGTTTTAAAATATTTTTAAAAACAATTTTTTGTTTGATTATAAAATATGATTGTGTATAACTTTTTAAGAATTTCTTATTTCTTTTTTTTAATTTTTCTTAGCGTAGCAAATTTTTATTTTCAAAACAAAAATCAATATTGCAATGTTTAAATAAATAAACAAAAAAGAAGAAACCATTATAGCAAATGAAATTATTTAAACCAAAATTATGTAATAACAAATACAAATTAAAACAAACAACAACAACAGAAAACTGCAAGTTGTATTTGTTCGAATTGTAAGCAAAAACAACAAACCAAAAAAGAGATAACCGAAAAAACCAAAAAAAAATGTAAAAAAATATCTTGTATTTTATTACACGTAAACTAATAAAAAAAACCAGAAGGACAGCGTTTGCCTTATAAAATAAAAAAATACATTTAAATATTTGTTTTAATTATTTCACAAAGTGTGGGGATTTGGGAGTGAAAATCAAGCCTCAATATATCAATATATATTTTATTAAATTCACGGCTTGGCTTACTAACTTAGCTGGCTTGTGGCAGAACTTTCGTTCCCTAAGAAATAATATGAAAGAACATATTCGACAATGTTGTCTTCCACTTGATATTTCCATCGGATTTGTAGCCTTCCCCTTCTGCGTGAACCATCAGCTGGTTCGCTTTTATATGCCTTCTGGGCTGGGGCATATTTCATCCATTCTCACAACATAACCTAGCCAACGTAATCGCAGCAGCTCAATACGTCTAACAATGTCGATGTCCGAGAATATCTAGTACAACTCATGGTTAATTCGACAGTGATATTCCACATCAACGCAGATAGGCCCATAGATCTTTCGGAGAATTTTTCTCTCAATCACTCCCAGATCTGCCTCATCTGCTTGCGTAAGTACCCATGCTTCAGATCCATATAACAGCACGGGTAGCATCAGCGTCTTGTAGAGTGTGAGTTTGGTCTGCCGGGAGGTGGCCTTGTTTTTGAGTTACTTGCTCAGACCATAGTAGCATCTGTTGATCATCACTATCCTTCTCCGAATTTCAAAACTGATGTCATTCGTTTTGTTTATGACGCTACCAAAGTATATACAATCTTTGACTACCTCGAAGTTGTAGTTCTCAAGTTCCACAGTTGGTCCGAGTCTACTTGACGTCTTGGGCGTTGATACCATAAGCTTTGTCTTCTCGCCATTTACTGCCAGACCCACTTTGGCAGATTCCTTTTCAAATTGCTCAAAGGTGGCTGTTACCGCTCTCAATGTTCAACCCATTATGTCGATTTCATCGGCGTAAGCGAGTAACATGTGTTGTTTGGTGTACAGAGTGACATTTCTGTTCACTTCCGCCTCTCGAATGACCTTTTCCAGCAGGATGTTAAAAAAGTCACACGATCGGTATTAAAGGGCTCCGAAAGGTCCTTTCCGACTTTAACTGCTGATCTCGTGTCAGTTAAAGTTAAAGCTGGCATTCCTGCAAAATTAATACGGCTATAATTTTGCAGGAAAGCCAAACGCAGACATGTCTATATACACCGCTGAACGGATAGGGCTATCGAATGCGACTTTATAGTCGACGAATAGGTGGAATGTGTCGATGTATTTTTTTCCACGATTTGGCGCAGAGTGAAAATCTGCTGTGGAATTGCCAGGTCTGAAGCCGAATTGGTATGGTCCAATAATGTCATTGACAATTGGCTTCAGTCGTTCACACAATACGCTGGATAGTACTTTATATTCGATGGGAAGGAGACTTATTCCTCTATAGTTGGCGCATACCGTCTTGTCTCGTTT
This sequence comes from Musca vetustissima, assembly GCF_032173495.1. Classification (NCBI taxonomy): domain Eukaryota; kingdom Metazoa; phylum Arthropoda; class Insecta; order Diptera; family Muscidae; genus Musca; species Musca vetustissima. Next base: position 115,862 of record NW_026875952.1, read on the forward strand.
TTTTTTTTTTTTTTTTTTTTGCACGGGACACAGGATGCTGAGGTTCCAATCTTTTGGGTATGCATATACCATCATCTGTTATTGGTTATGGGGTATCCTCTTCACCGCTACTATTTGATACCAGAAGTTTTTCCAAATGCTCCTTCCAGATCCTCAGCACGCTGTCTGTATCTGTCACCAGGTTTCCTTCTTCATCTCTACAGGAGGATGTGCCTGCACCAAAGCCTTCGGTTTGGTGTTTTATCCGTTGGTAGAATTTTCGGACTTCATTCTGACTCCTGTACATCTCTATTTGCTCACGCTCACGTTTATCTTGCTCTTTCTTCTTTTTTCTGAAAATACGTTTCTCCTCTCTACTTTTCTCCCGATAGTTCTCCATCGCTTTACGTGTTGCTACTGTCCGCAGGTTTGCCCTATACGCTGCGTTTTTCATATCAGTAGCATTACGACACTCCTGATCGTACCACGGATTTCTTGATGGTGGTCTTTGGTACCCAAGTGTTGCTTTTGCTGCAGTTTGTAGGGAGTGGGCAATTCTCTGCCATTGAGCTTCAATATTCAATTTTTCTAGGATCATTTTATTGGGATAAGGGTTGCTTTCGTAAAGCAGTTGGGTAATTTGAGTGGAGTAGGCTTCTGCTATTATTAAAAAAATCCATCGCCATGATTGGTTGGATTTATGGAGCAGATTCAAACTGATTAAAGAAATAACTCTTATTCATACCTTTTCTCTTTTCCTTATTGTACAATATTCATATTATTCTACTTTAACCATTAAATTTGTGTTGTAACATTTGTATAGGTTGAATTTTTAACCATTTTTTTACCCATCCGTATTCAGCTCACGTTGGTTTGAATCTTATTAATTTCATTTTTTATGTGTTTTCTTTATGAATTCAAGATGTTCACTTTCATCCTTATTGACTACATGAAATTATGACTCTTAAACTTAGGTACTTTGGAATCAATACGAACTTCCAAGTTTTGAAAATAAAGTTTTTAGATTTCTAAGATTTGTATTTTATATTAACTACTATGACAAAACCTGCGGAACTATGCGTGGATATTGAACCCCTTAAAGAATTGGAGAGCGGTTGTATTTCATGACCAAGACCAACTCAATATTGAAATTTGAATCAATGAATCCATTTGAATCAAAAGAGAGATACATTGCAAATGTGAATTGAAAACAATTACCTGAAAAGTAAAAAAATAAGAATTTAAGACACATCTAAAAAAATAACACTATTTCCCCTTACCTGTTTATAACTGATGTAGTTAGCATTCCAGCATTATCTGCCCGTAATGTAGAAACCACTTGTAAATTGAATTGAAATTTAAGTCCCGCCGTTGATTCCATAAGACGTTACCATTCCATGTTTTTGTATTTTTCTGTATTTTGTTCTACAAACACATACATAAAAAATTGGAAATAATATATTCCCGGTAATTTATTCCCGTTGACACGACTCCCGACGAATTCCCGTATATTTTTTCGATGTTCCAAGCACCATCGACACTCGAACTGACCGACAATAGAAACCGCGACTTACATTTTACACGAACCGAAAAGTTAAGTTATTGTTACGCCTACCAATACATTCCCGGATAGTTATTTCGAGGCTCCACGCGCAACAGACTCTCGAACCGACCGACAAAACCGCACCGAAAAATTATTCAACCATATTCTACATGACTCGGCCGTTAAATACGTTATGCGACACCATTTTTTCATTTTTCTTCCTTTTATACTTAACATTATGAGCTTCTTTCAATATGACCACATAAAATACACATCATTTTATTCACATCAACGATTTAAATGCTGATATTTTGATAATTTTCACAATTTATTTTAATTTTTATATTTCCAATAAGAAATTTCAACATTTGCTTAACTTTTCATACGGACAAAATCGTTTCTGCACATTCTTCTTCTTACTTTTTGGCGCGTCAATGGGTTTTCGTGTGTTGTCATCTGTGTAGTAACGCCATGTTTATTATTTGACGTTTAATTAGTAAAGCCACCTGGCCACATGTTAAATGAAGCTATTAAGTAGCCCATTGCCCATATGAAATATTGACAGAAGCAAATAAGAAGAATTTTATGAATATATATAAGAAATTTAGGATAAAGAAGCGTGTTTTCTTTGTATCATTATCATTAAATGCTTTCTTTTACTCTTAGGATGGGTCAAATAAATGACAATTGGTGAAATATTGTAAGTAATATCTGAAAGATATATTTTAATGCGTTTTAATGTTTTTGTTTTTTTTTACAGATGGTGTTAAAATCGAGAAAATCATCCGAAATTGTCGTCAACGACAATTTCGCTTACCCTGTCGCCCAAGTTGTCTTGCATGAATGCTGCGACACTTGTGTGAAAATTGTTATCTGCAAAGTGTCTTCAAGGAATTGCCATTGTCTTGCACGATTTGTTAATGTTGTCTGCAAGACGTTATTAAAATAACGTGTATTGTATCAGTGTATTTGTAATAATTAAAAGATTAACTTTAATATATAATAAAACTTTAATATATATAATATATAAAAGATCTTAATGATAAGTGAATCGCGCAGAAGCATGAAATTTTAAGTGATTAGTGGTTTGTTGTTAATGCGTAGACTTGAGCTGAGGCTGTTTTTTTTTTTTTTTTTTTTTTTTTTGGAAATTCGTACTAGAAGGGCACGAAAAGTACTAAATATGGTATCATTTGTATTAGGCAAACGCGAAGAGCTAGAATTTTGAAATTTGGAATATGCGTAGTGATCCACATTCCAATAATTAGGAAGATATACAAAAGGGTTTTTGAAAATTCGTCCTATAAGTGTAGGAAAAGTACAAAACGTTATTAATTTAGTTATAATTGTATATATATATTGAATCTTGACATTTTATGTGGAATATATGGAAAGTGGTGTTGATTTATGGAAATGATTTCAGAAATTCTTACGTATGTGTATGAAAAGTACTAAATGGTACTAAATATGGTACAATATGATTTTGTGTGAACGGTTAGGGCTGAGATCCTGAAATTTGCAGTTGAAATTACTGTTAGAGTTTAAGATTGATGTTGTTTTGCAAATTCGTACATATGGGAAAGTACTAAATTTACTTAATATGAGGTAGGTTGAGGTAGTTTTGAAACTTCGTACTTTACTGGGTACAGAAGGTGCTAAATGGTACTAAATTGTATTTATTTGTTTTGTATTCCCTTTTCCGTATACGAATTAGCGGACACTTCACTAGTTTTTGTATAAATCTTATTGAAATTAACGTGATTTCTAGGTCCTCCACAAGGCGTAGATTTTCTTAAAGATTATTTTTCTAGGTCCTCCACGTGGATTTTTTAAAGATTATTTTCTATGTCCTCCACAGGCGTAGATTTTTTAAAGATTATTTTTCTAGATCCTCTACAAGGTGTAGATTTATCAAAGATTATTTATCTAGGTCCTCCACAAGGGGTAGATTTTTTAAAGATTATTTTTCTAGGCGTAGATTTTTTAAAGATTATTTTTCTAGGTCCTCTACAAGGTGTAGATTTTTCAAAGATTATTTATCTAGGTCCTCCACAAGGGGTAGATTTTTTAAAAATTATTTTTCTAGGTCTTCCACAAGGCGTAGATTTTTAAAAAAGAGATACATATATATTTTGTTATGCAATGATACAAAATTTGTAATTGTACCAATTTATTGTCAAGTATATGTATACAAAAATATATATCTATGTATTTATATATACATATATATATTAACTTAAACACTATTAACAATGAAATGTTTTAAATCAACCATCCAATAGTTATAAAAATAAAAGAAAAACAAATGCAAAAATATAATATTCCCTTAAAAAAGTCAAACTAAATCAATGAAAAAAATTAAAACTTAAAAATAAATTCACATATTTTTTGGTTGATCATCTTAAAAAATAAAATAAAAAAACGAGATGCCAATATCACTTCATTTCATATGAGACCATTTAATTTCTATTTAGCACAGGTTGTTGATTTCATATCCGCAGATGTCAATTGCAAAACAATATCAGCACGAAATGGATTATTCGTCAATAGAAAAAATGGCAATTTCCTTATTGGTTCCGGAACATTATCATAGGTATTTAGAATTGCACATTTATTGAATATAATCCGATCATAGATAAGCTCATAATCGATACCCTTTTCTTTGAGTTCCAATAATTCAGTAAATGTTGGATATTCACCAGATTCAATCATGGCAAACCTATTTCGAAATGAAAACCAAAAAAGAAGAAGGACGGAAACAAAACACATTGAGCTAACAGTTTCTTATGTGGGAGGATAAGAATTGCTAGTTAGTAAATGGAGGTTACAGAATGAAATACATAAAAACTATCTCACGTAGGAAAGTCTTCACGGGGATGATGCGTGCGATGACCATTGTTCTGAAAAAAAAAAACTAAAAATTTAGAAAGATTTCTTTGGGAATTAAATTGTTTTTTTTGGAATACCTTTTCAATTTTGGTTTCCTGCCAATCTTCATTGTAGAGAGCATATTTCATTTCAACCATATTTTTGTTGATTTGCAACACCTCATCATCGTGTGTATCACAGAGGATCATATAGAATACCGAATTCTAAAATGAGAGACAATTTTTAAAATTTCCTTTGGGATCGTAGAAATTATATCAATATTCACCTCTCTATCAATTTCTGTAATTTTGGCATAGAGCATTTTCTCGGATACCAATGATAGGAAATGTATTGTGGCCTCATGGCTCCAGTGTAAACCCCTAGGCTTTATATTCGATAGAGAACCTCTCAGTGCCTGGGCTGGCAATTGTGAAAAACATTGTCCCAAATATTTAATATCACAAATATCAACATCACATACGGTGCCATAATCAATAAATGAAACCTTAATTTTATTATTAACCGGTGCGGCAACAATTTCTGCCCTATGCCACATTTCATTAAAGGCAGCTGCACAAAATTGTCCAGGATTGAGGCATGCAATTGGTATGCGTAATTCTTGTGGCGTCATCGTACCATAATAACGTTCCATTTGATGCATTAGACAATCGAGTTCATGATTCTCTTTGTGTATGTGAAACCAAAAGCGGAAGGGGTTGTGGATCTAAAAATAGAGATATGTTTTAAAATAGTCGTGGAAGGGTCTATTTTTCAAATACAACCTCTGATATAAATATACCCAAGCAGGAGCCAACATCAACATTCTCGGGTATTTCACAGGGTTCAATTTTGCGTCCATAAGGTACAGTGTATTTGGGCAGATCAAGGCGGAAGACATTGCTGGTCTGGAAAAGAGAAAATCAAATGTAATTAGTACCATTATAGAAGCCCTAATGAGATACAGTTTAGGACAGGACCTCTTGTCATTCTGTAAAAAATCTACGCCTTATGGAGGACCTAGAAAAATATTCTTTAAAAAATCTACGCCTTATGGAGGACCTAGAAAAATATTCTTTAAAAAATCTACGCCTTATGGAGGACCTAGAAAAATATTCTTTAAAAAATCTACGCCTTATGGAGGATCCAGAAAAATATTCTTTAAAAAATCTACGACTTGTGGAGTACCTAGAAAAATATTCTTTAAAAAATCTACGACTTGTGGAGTACCTAGAAAAATATTCTTTAAAAAATCTACGCCTTGTGGAGGACCTAGAAAAAGTAATCTTTAAAAAATCTACGCCTTATGGAGGACCTAGAAAAATATTCTTTAAAAAATCTACGCCTTATGGAGGACCTAGAAAAATATTCTTTAAAAAATCTACGCCTTATGGAGGACCTAGAAAAAGTAATCTTTAAAAAATCCTAGAAAAATATTCTTTAAAAAATCTACGCCTTGTGGAGGACCTAGAAAAATAATCTTTAAAAAATCTACGCCTTGTGGAGGACCTAGAAAAATAATCTTTAAAAAATCTACGCCTTGTGGAGGACATAGAAAAATAATCTTTAAAAAAATCCGCTTTTTATGTGCGTTTAGAAAAATAGTTTTGAACATTTTTCGAAACTAGGGGGGACAATATTTCAAAAAAATTGTAAATTTCAAATTCAACATACCGCTGCAAATTCCGGCACCGCCTCATCCAAATCATTGTTGACTATTTCCTCTTCGGTTATATCCAATAGTTTTTGGAATTTATTTGTGACACTATCACACTTCTTGGTTACTTTGGTGGGTGATTTCATTTCCTCGGCCTCTAGTACTTCAACATTTCCAATTTCAGAATTTTCTATTGGATTAAGTTTTTTGGGCGGTGCAGTTGCATTCAATATTCTCTCCATACGTTCCGATAGTTTTATTTTGGGTTTTGGTGGATTAACATTGGTCAAATTGACCCTCGATTCATTGGAATTTTTATCCGCCACAGTAATTTTTATATCATTTTCAATATCCTTTGAAAAAGTGACTTTTCGTGTTGCGGGTGGTGGTTCAGTTGTTATACGACATGAAGAACCCAATAGGCTTTCCAATTGTTTAACATGCTCTTGATATTTCTGATCAACTTCCTTGGGGTTTGGATTTTTTTGAGAATCATTTGTAAGAGATTGGGTAGGATGTGGTTTTACTTCAGCTGGGGTCTTTGGTGTAGTAGGATCCGGATCACTTGCCTCTTGTCCATTATGTGGTACCTGAGGCATTTCATTCTGCTGATCTTTTTTAATATTATTGTCTTCTGTCATATTTCGATTTTGAATTGGCTCTTTTGCCACCCAATTCATCATAGGGGCTTGTGGATATATTTTTGGTTGCATTAAACTTTTCCATTGCTGTACATGCTCTTCATATTTATGAACCATGGCTGAATTATTAATAGCCTGTTGCACTGGATTATACATGGGAACTTGTGGCACTTGTACCGGCGGCCTCCCCTGTGGATGATAACCTCCCATCTGTGACTGATAGCCCAACAATAATTTATTAATATTTCCCCACATATTCAATGCAGCTAATTGTAAAATATTTACCGGCATTTGCATATTTTGTTGTTGTTGCATGGGAACATCTCTAACGGTTAATCGTACTGTGGAAACATTTCTATTGGTAATCTGAAATGGTGACAATTGTTGACCCTGCGCTATACGGCGACCTTGAAAACAAGCCTTATTATTTTGTCTCAGGTTACATTGTTTTGGCGTTGCATTGTTTTTCGATCTTGTCCTGGGTCGAGTTTTCTTTTGGGTCATTATCATTTCATGGATATGAGCCGATTTGTCATTGCCCACAAAATAAACCAAGGCCGATTGGCCACTACCAACAACCTGGAAATATCAAAACACCATAACAATCAGCATTCATTCAATATAGAAATGCAAAATATACTCACAACCAATGTATCCGGGATTTGCCTCAGAAACTGTTCCAATGTTGTATAGCCCAACCGGCGATAGGGTATATTTTGTCCCTCAATTTCACGATAATCTCGATTTAATTTATCAATGGTTATTTTATCGGGACATGATATGACCAGCGATTTAAGTATGGCTTTAACTTGATTTAAATAACCACTATCCATTTTGTTCACATTTGTTTATAGGAAAAAACAATTAATAAAATAACATTAAAAAATATACAATGCAAACGCCGCCAATTGGTTCAATAGAATGATTCACTGATGGTGAACAAGGGAACTAGTGTAGAGGGAGACATGAGATATTGCAATGATATGTGGCGTTCGCAGCAGCCATTAAATTAAAAAAAATGGAATATGTGCTCAATAGTAATACAATTTTTTTTTATTTTTATAGATTGTGGTATATTTATTAATAAATTATTACTGATATTTTTGAACATGCAATGAATTTTGAATAGCTTGTTGTAGAGTGATTCACTACAATGAACAACGGAAATAGTTACAAATAAAAATACAAAGCATGACATTGCATTAACGCGTTGCCAACATGTTAGGTGAAATTGACAAAGCGGAAGTACATTATATTAAGGGGGGCATGGTAATATGAGAAATTGGAAATAAATATATTTTTTAACAAAAAAAAAAAAATTAAAAAGGATTGAAAAAACTATAAAATTATGCTAAAGAATATTAATTTTGATATTGTTTTTTGTTTTCTTTATTTATAGGATATTTAAAGAGTTCGTTGGAGAAAGATAAATAATAAACAATAATGTTAAAAATTAATCATAATTGAGAGAAATCTCCTGAAAGATCAAACCAGTCTCCTCTTATTTGAGTTCTGATTAGAATTTCAGCAACAATATAAGGAAGTCTTTAACAATAGAAGGAAGTATTAACTATGAGCATTTTTAGACAAATAAAACGATTAAGGGGGAGAGACATATGAAGACTTCAGGCATGACATCTGAAGTTGGAATTGTTTAATTGTTTTAATTAAGAAGAAAAAGTTTAATTTTGACTCTTATATTCTTTTATAAATTGACATTTTATACAATGTCAACTAAACATGTCATGCCTAAAATCCTGTCCAACTATATATATATTTTAATGACTTTTTATGCGTGGATTTAAAAACAAAAATATTTTAGTGGGTATTTTAGGCGATAATTTAGTTCAGTTTTTTTTAATATGTTAGTGGATATTTTAGTTGAGAATTTTCCCAAAAATTGTTATAAGTTAGGCGTGGATTTTTTTTTATATCATTTTAGTGGATTTTTTTAATATGTTAGTGGATATTTTAGGCGTGGATTTTTTAAAAATATTTTAGCCTAAACTTTTTTAGTCATTGGCGTGATTAATTTTTAAATATTTCAGGATTGTATTTTTTTAAATATTGGATTTTCTAACTATTCTCTTAGTAACCAATAATATGCGTCGTTTTTTAATGTGGATTTTTTTTAAAATATTTTAGTGATTTTTTAGGCGCATTTGTTTAACTATTCCCTAATTGTTAAACTATGGGCGTTGAATTTGTTAAAAAATGGTTTGTTGGGGCTCAGCCAAAAACCTGGATTTGTTAAAAAATATTTTCATAGGCGTGGATATTTATAAAAAATCAAGGCACTCATGCCCTGAAAAGTTTCTAAGAATTATCTGAATTCTCAGAAAATATATATGAAATAGTTTTTTTCTATAGAAAAATTTCTGAAAACCTTCAAAGTTTATTCTACAGAAATTATTTTCCGAACCATATAGAGTTCTTTTCTATAAGAAAAAATTGTCTAGACCCTTCATGTACTTTTTCACAGGCCTGTTTTTATTATAATAGAAATATTTAGAGCATTACAATATTTTTTTTGCCAAAAAAATGCCTTCCCCTTTTTGATGTAGAAAAAACGTCTGGAAAAAATGTCAGGGCCTTCAGGGCTACTTTTTAATACTAGAGAAACAAATTCTCAGGGTTTTTTTTTATAAAAAGATAAATTCTCAAGACACTCCTGAGTGTCTTGGAAAAAAATCTACGAACCCTCAGTGGTATTTTTCTATACAAATAAATTATACCTATCTGTCTTTAGAACCTTTTTTTTATAGAAAAGTTCACAAGTTTTTGAACAATCAAGTATTTTTTCTATAGAAAATATTTGGGCCGTTTTTTATTTATTTTTTTTTTTTGACAAAACTTTACAAATCACTACATGTCAGCGGAAATGTGTTTAGTTTTTTTATTTAAAATATTATATATAATTATTATTTAATTTATTTGTTTTTAATATATAAAACACATTTTTTTCTCTTCAACCAAATAACTCTTCCCATCTTCCATTTGCCTGTATTTGCGCTCTGTCAACAACTGTTCTCACTTGTCAAAAAAATACAACCATGTAACCGTGTGGTTGGCAACACCACGCGAAGTTGGCTGCCAATAGCTGGCTGTCAATAAATTTTTTGTTTTTTCTTTCTTTTTTGACTTCCTTTTGATTGTGAACCAGCTAAAATGTCTAAGAGAGGTGATTTTCAATAAAAAATTTTAATCTAAGTGAATCCAAACAAAATATAAATGAATAAAGTGAACAAAAAATGAAAATTATAATAAAATTATGTGAAGAATTTAACTAACGTGTTATTTTTGTGCTATTTTTCTACTTTTCTATGTTTTCGCTCGCATTGCAATTTTTTATATGATGTGATGATTGAATGACTGATGAACAGGACGTGGTGGAACTGCGGGAGGAAAATTCCGCATCTCCCTTGGTTTGCCCGTAGGCGCCGTCATGAACTGTGCTGATAATACAGGTGTGTAGATTGGAATTATTTTAATTCTTATTTGTGGAAAGCATGCTAATTTTTTTGATTTTTTTTAGGTGCCAAGAACTTGTATGTCATCGCTGTTCACGGTATCCGTGGTCGTTTGAACCGTTTGCCCGCTGCTGGTGTCGGTGATATGTTTGTCGCTACTGTTAAGAAGGGTAAACCAGAATTGAGAAAGAAGGTAAGTTTTGAAAGTGATTCCACTTCTACTTTGATGGTATTTGGAGGAGAAGTCATGGTTGAAAACAAATAATGGAGACTGAATAGTAGTTTCAAGATGTTATTGGGGTATACTTTTGAATGAATACCAAAAACTAGAATTGTGATTTGATGCCGGCTTGTCAATGGGGCGTGATGAGACAACTAAGAACAGGGGATCAAGGTATTGCGGATAGCCCCAATACCCAACACCCAAAAATAATGGGAGCCTGAAACTTCCGGTCTGACTTCCTGCCTGTAAACTTAATTTTAAACCTGGATTTCTACTTATATTCTCTATGGAGATCAAGGGATAAACTTTAGGTACTGCAGAAAAATATGGACCCGTTTGTAATATGTTTATGGAAATACCAATGTCTTGAATTTAATAACCTGTTGCATTCGATTGCTCAAACCTCGAATAATGAGAAGAAAAGTGGAATTTAACCTACCATGTTTTGAGTCCCATGTCCAGTTTTAGTTGGACTAGTTCAGTTCGGATCATCTGCAGGGAGTAATGATTTTGATAATTTAATTTGAACACCATCTGATTTTAGTCACCTACCAAATCGTATAAATAAAAAAGCACAGCATCTGCTAATCAAAACCAAATTGATTACAAATTCTGGGCTATATCTCAGACAGGTGAATCTAATATGTCTTTAAAATACATTCTTTGCTTCCTCATATGACTTCGATTGGAAAATATAGAGCTTCACATAGACTTGTCTTGCACGTGATTATGATTCGGCACCAGACCCATCACAAGAGAGTTGGACAACAACATGTTTAGTGTGAATAGACATCGATGGTTTATTTTTTTCCACGCTACATATCCTTCGATATCAGGCGAAGTTATATACTACCCTTCCACAAATCCAGAATTATTGGTATTTTTTCTATAAAAAAGTAGACCCTGTGGAGAACACGGAATCAACCACAATGAGAAGACCATGAATTTTTTCTATAGAAACAATCGACCACGAATCAGGCACGGGGAAAAAATAGCCGCAATTTGGCTACGAAATTTTTCTGTTTTTTTTTTTTAAATTTTTTTCTATCAAAAAATTGCTCTTTAGAAAAATTGCCCCTGAGATTTTTCTGTTTTTTTTTAAATTTTTTTCCATCAAAAAATCGCTCGTAGACCCTTTTTTGACAAAAAAAATATCCCCTATGGGGACCGTGAATTATTTCAATATAAAATTTTTCCTATAGAAAAATTTGCCCCTAATGGGACCAGAAATTTTTGTCCATGTTGGAGCAACAATTTTTTTTTATAAAAAATCGACCCTTTTTCTTGGGGTCAATTTTTGGTGGTGCTTGGTGGCACCACGATTGTTTTGTTTAGAAAAATTGCCCCTGAGCTCAGAACCTTTTATTTTCCATAAAAAATGCACCTATAGACAAATATTTAAAAATATAGTCGTAGAAAAATATTTTTTCTCTAGAATTTTTTTTTTTTACTATGGAAAAAAATTTTTGTATAGAAAAATATTTTTTCTATAGAAAAAAATTTTTGTTTGTAAATTTTTTTATAGAAAAATATTTTTTCTGTAGAAAAAATGCCCCAGAGGGCTCCTCCGCAAAAGAAAAATAGTTCCCGGAGATATGTCATATGTGACAAAAAGTCTCTGATAGGACCACGAATTGTTTGTGTCGACATGTCCAGAATTCCAGTGAAGTCCCAAAATTGAATTTATGCAGATTTTTTTATAAAGCTCAAGTAGATGATGTTCTCACAAAAACTTCTTGGATAACAGCGAACTTCAATTAGTTTCCTCTCAACTAAATCGCTTATGACTTCTTTTTATCCACCAACCATTTACAGCATTTCAATCATAACTCAATACTCTTCACAACAACAACAAAATACTAATTTTTTCTATTTTATTTTGCTTTTCTTTCCAGGTAATGCCAGCTGTCGTCATTCGTCAAAGAAAACCATTCAGAAGGAGGGATGGCGTTTTTCTCTATTTTGAGGATAATGCGGGGGTGATAGTAAATAATAAGGGTGAAATGAAAGGTTCAGCTATCACCGGTCCCGTTGCTAAGGAATGCGCTGATTTGTGGCCCCGTATTGCATCAAACGCCAGTTCAATTGCTTAAATAAAACCCCCCAAAAATTTATTTTTGCTTTTATAATAAAATGTAGGAGACCACACAAAGAACTAAAAAAAAACTATTTTAAATTGTTTTATTTATTATTTTTATTTGTAATTTTTTGAATCCTTTTAGGAGAGTGTATTTTTTGTTTGTCATCAGCGCTCATCAATCAATCTCAAAATCTCATCTTCTTACAAACTAAAATTACAAAGTTAGTTGGTATGGAGATTAGGTTTCGTTGCTTCTTTTTTTGTTTGTTTGTTACTTTTGGATTAGTTTATTAATAGGATTATACAGAGTTTGCTGCTGTTGCCATGCGCTTGTTGTCGCTTTCTTACTTCTTGGCCTCTGTGCGAACTGTGGGCTTTGGTCGAGTCACCTCCAATGAGATTTTACCAGTTGCTCCCTTGAACAAGGCAAAGCATACCTCAAATGTACAACCTTCTAGGGATTCATTGTTGAATTTGGTGATAATATCGCCGCGTTGTAGTTTATTATCAATATCCGCATAGCCCGCAGAGGTCTGGAGCAGGGATATAAGGAATAGTTTTTAAATTTTAAAATAGTTATTGGATAATTACTTACGATTTCCGAAATTGTGCATCCTTTTTCATTGGGTGCCAGCGACAGTCCAATATCTTTTCCCGCCTTTCTATTGAATTCCACCTTAAAGGTTTCCAGTTCTGGTGGATCGGCCCGATATACTTGTAGGGTGAGCAGATTTTCGTAACATGTATGGAATGCCTGATGGACCTTGAGTGTTGTCATCGATGTACAATCCATTTGTTTGCCCTGCACCTCAATAATGTGATCATAGATCTGCAAACGATTATCGGCCGCAATGGCACCGTCCGGATAGATGTGTGTTATAACACAGCCAGTCTGGAAACAAAAACAAAAATTTAATATTTTAGAATAAATAGGTCTTATATAGCCACAATATCTATTAGTCCTTGAGAGGACCACAACTAATTTTTTGTGTAATTCGATCTTTGTTACATTTACCAAAAAATTCGTCGATAATGAACATATATTCGACCTTTCACATAATGCTAATTTTCTCATATAAAACATAAGTATTTATATGTTTTCTCATTATGGAATAAAACTTTATAATTCCCTCGAACCATCTGTGCAAAATTTATAAAAATCGGTTAATTAGTCACTGAATTATTTGCATTTAAAGTCAACGATGTTCCGAATTACGCCTACTGTTCGGTGCTGGGCACCTGTTACCGTAAAATGAAAAACCACACAAAAATGGATGTTTTGAAAACGGCAATTTTTCGCTTTCATAATGGGCTGCTGGTTTGTAAACAAAAATTGTAGCATACTTTTAGGCGAAACACAATATCTGTCAATGTAGGGTAGGTCTGGAACATCGTTGACTTCAAATGCGAATAACTCAGCGACTACTTAACCGATTTTCATAAATTTTGCAGAAATGGTTCAAGGGAATTCCAAAGTTTTATTCCATATTGGCAATAGAATATAAACCAAAGAAACATGGGGTCAAAAACGAATATTTCGATAAGGCTCATTTTTGCCGTAGCAATGTTTATGTACCCTTATTAGACATACGGGACTGAGGGAATAAAAAAGGCTGCCACGATTTTGGCTATAGAAATAACTAGTCCTCCAAATTTTTCACTAACAAAAAATGTCCTGAAGGGAACTCAATTTTTTTTCTATAGAAAATATGTTTTTTAGATGTTTTTTCCATAGAAAAAATAGACTCCGAGAGGACCTCGAATTTTTTCTATAAAAAATAGACCCCGTGGGAATCCCATTTTTTTAAAGAAAAAATAAGGACATTAGGGGATAACGAATTTCTTCCCGTAGAAAACAGTGTGTTTAAAAGTTTAAAAATTATTTTTTCGGGCCTCAATATAGGCAGGGATTTTTTTTAAATATTTTTTCAATCTAGGCATGGTTTTCTAAAAATATTTTTTTCAGGTCTCAATCTAGGAGTGGATTTTTGAAGAATATTTTTTAAATATTTTTAGGAGACCTCAATCTAGGTGTCAATTTTTTTAATTGAATTTTTTTTAAATATTTTTTAACTTTTTTTTAAATTATTTTTTAAGCCCTCAAAAAAGTCGTAGATTTTTTAAAAAATATTTTTTTCGGGCCTCAATCTGGGTTTAAATCTTGATTTACACCAGCTGAATAAGGTTTAGTATGGAAAATCTGCAATTTAGCTTAGCTGAATAAGGTTTCCTATCGAAAATCATTAATTCTACTCTGCTGAATGAGATTTCCTATGGAAAATCTGCAATTTTGCTTAGCTGAATAGGGTTTCCAATAAAAATCTTCTCTAGAAATCTTGATTTAGACCAGCTGAATAGGGTTTAGTGTGGAAAATCTGCAATGTAGCTTAGCTGAATAAGGGTTAAATGAAGAAATCATCAATTCTGCTCAGCTGAATAAGGTTTAATATGGGAACTCTTCAATTCTTCTGAGCTGAATAAGGTTTCTCATTAAAAATCTTCAATTCAGCTCAGCTGTATATGGTTTTCTATAGAAACTCTTTAATTTGGCATAGCTGAATAAGGTTTAATATGGCAATTTTTCAATTCAGCTCAGCTGAATAAGGTTTTCTGTGGGAAATCATCAATTCAGCTCAAGGTTTAATATGGGAACTCTTCAATTCTTCTGAGCTGAATAAGGTTTCTCATTAAAAATTGTCAATTCAGCTCAGCTTTATATGGATTTCTATAGAAACTCTTTAATTTGGCATAGCTGAATAAGTTTAATATGGCAATTTTTCAATTGAGCTCAGCTGAATAAGGTTTTCTGTGGGAAATCATCAATTCAGCTCAGCGGAAAAAACTTTAATATAAGAAGAAAGTTTAATATGGGAACTCTTCAATTCTACTGAGCTGAATAAGGTTTCCCAATTAAAATCTTCAATTCAGCTCAGCTGAATATGGTTTTCTGTAGAAACTTTTTAATTTGGCATAGCTGAATAAGGTTTAATATGGATTGTTTTCAATTTAGCTAAGCTGAATAAGGTTTGCTGTGGGAAATCTTCAATTCAGCTCAGCTGAAAAAACTTTAATATAAGAAACCTTCAAATCAGGTGTAATATGGAAAATCTTTAATTCAGCATTGCTGAATAGAGTGTTAAATTCTGTTTGGACATTCCCATCTTCTCTTCTTACCTTAACATGATTATTTTTGCCACCGACCACAATTACACCCAATGGCTTCTTCTCCACCTTCAATTCAATGACCATTTTGGTGTTCGGTTTCACTGGGGCTGTGGCTGGGTCAATCTTTTCCGGTTCCTTTGGTTTCTCCTCCTCTTTCTTTTCGTCTTTTTTCTCTTCGGGTTTCAGGGTCAAGACACACAGATTGACAACACCTTCGGCGCGTTTCAACAGAGCAACGGCCTAAAATTATGCAATTTTTTTGCTAAAAACATAGAGATGGTAGATAGGGATCTGCACACATTACCTCATCATAGGTGGATTCCAGAGTTACATCCTTGTTGACGGCCAATAGCATGTCACCAACTTTAATGCCGGCCTAGAGAAAATCGAAGTTTAGTACTTTTTTGGGGTACACAGGGAAATTTTCCTTTCAAAACTTACCTCCTCAGCATTGGAACCCTCACGTAAATCGGATATGAAAATACCATTACCCACTTCTACGTGTTTACCATAGATAATCATAATACCGATAAAGCCCTCCTTTTTGACAGCCACCGTTCGGGCTTTGGGGAATTGTTCGAACAAGAATTTGGTCTGAAATGAAAAGGGAAATATTAAAAATAGTTTGGAAACATATACTAGGTGCCTTACATCATCAATTTTCGGTGGAAATTGTTTGACCGGCTTCACACTCATACCATCATCACTGGGCTTGCGACGCGATGTTATCAGCACAATCCGCTCGGAGACGATATTTTTGAAGACAACCGAAGCATTTAAATGGCAACGATTTTTCAGCACAACACCATTAACTTCGACAATTTCATCACCTGGCTTAATGTCCAGCTGGGCGACTAGACCCTCGGGATCTACGCCGGCTACGAAGCAAGCCATTTTCTGACGATCTACATGACCAGCCAAGGCCATACCCAGGGGTGTATTTGCGGGTCTATTCACTTCTACACGTCGCACATCCTTTAACATGTTATAACGTTTGTTGATTTTAGCTGTGCATCGGAAGAAAAGAATGAGGTTAGGTTCATTTTTATATTTAGAGGTTAGATTATTTTTTTCTTTTGAGGTTACAACTCGGGATGAAAATAAAAATGTGCTCATCTTTATGGAGGCCACTTTCTCCTTACTCACCCATTGTATAGCCAAATTCATCTTCCGTTTCCTTATCACGAGCCTTTTCTGCATTATTTAGTTTACAATTACCGGCCGATGCACGATCGATCTAAAAACAACAATAATTTGTATTTCAAAATATTTAAAAACTCCATCTCCCCCCCCAACTCACCTCAACACCCGCCTCTGTCCTAATACGACCGGTCATATCACGTTCATCCTCCTCATCATCATCACCACCGCCGCCTCCACCACCTCCAGTTGGCCCGCTAGATATTGTCGCCGAATAATTGGTATTTTTCAACATTGAATTAACATTTGGCGGTTTTGGAGCCGGAGCCTGTTTCAATTTTATCGATTGATTGAATTTATTCTTATTCGCAGCAAATCCATTTTCCACCGGCTTATTTGAATCACCACCCTTATCCTGGTCCACAGATTGTACCTCCAAGTTGATGACAGTGCCGGCATCTTTGATAAGCATAATGACTTCGGGTTCGGTGGCATTTCGTACATCGTTACCGTTTATCGATA
This sequence comes from Musca vetustissima, assembly GCF_032173495.1. Lineage (NCBI taxonomy): Eukaryota > Metazoa > Arthropoda > Insecta > Diptera > Muscidae > Musca > Musca vetustissima. The sequence goes on from NW_026875952.1 coordinate 133,147, forward strand.
ATATGCGATCGCCAACCTAGGCAGAATAGAAAATTAGTATCGATCTGTTTTATATTTCTTAAAAATAAATAAAAAATTGTCGTACCTTTAATTTGCCACATAATTGTGCCGGAGTATCCGGTACTATGCCCTTAATGAAAATGCCATTTGTCTTGGTGCCTTTGATCTGAAATATAAAAATATGAAAATTTCATAATTTATTTTAAAAATATTAAATTATATTGGGTATTATTGTAAGTACTTACCTCACCCCTTATTATGCTGATGCCGAATGATTTCTTTCCAGTTTTATCTAAAGCTACTGTAAAAACTGAAAATATAAAACAAATAGTAATTAAATAATATTTACATATGTTACGGAGTGTATGTGCCGCGAGTTCACCCATAAGAACTATAAAAAATGGGTTGAGGCGTCGGCTTAGTTGGCCACACTCGGAAAACCCCCCTACTAAGAAAAAGCAAAGAAAGTTGACGACCCCCGCAAACGTATAAAGGACCACGATCTGCGAATCTGCACTTCGAATGTGCGCACGTTGTACAGGCGAATGGACTCAAGAAGTACAAAGCCGATATTATTGCCTTACAGAAAATGCGATGAAAAGGGATTGGCGTAAGTAAATCAGTTGATTACGCCCTGTATTATAGCTACCATGACACGAGACATGAATTTGGCTGCGGATTTATGGTTAACAGGGGAATAAAAAACCTCGTCTCCAGTTGCACTCCAGAAGATGAGCGCGAATTGCTATAATCCATATAAAAGCGAAGTTCTTCTATGTTCCGACCGAAGATAAAAATAACCAAAGACATATTTTACGAGCGCTTAGAAACAGCATATGATCGTTTCCCTGCCCATGATGACATTAAAATTCTGCTAGAAGATTTTAATGAAAAAATCGGAAGGGAAAATATATTTGGCCCCACCGTCGGAAAATTCAACCTCCATGAAGAAACGTCAGACAGCGGCATGAGGTTGATTGAATTCGTGGCAGCAAAAAACATGGTACTTAGACGCACCAGATTCAAGCATCTCGATATACACAAGGCCACTTAGATTTCTCCCGATCGAAAAACGAGAAATCAAATCGATCATGTTGTGTTAGACGGAAGGCATTCGCCCAGTGTTTTAGACGTTCGATCGATTCGAGGATCGAATATCGATTCGGACCACTACCTTGTAGCAGCCAAGGTTCCCACCCGTCTAAATGTAGCAGCAACGGTGCGATCTAATGTAACACGGAAATTTGACGTCGAAAATCTGCAAACACAACAGATAGCAGAAGCCTACTCCACTCAACTTACCCAACTGCTTGACGAAAGCACCCCTTGCCCCGATAATAATATAGAAGCACAGTGGCTGAGAATTGCCCACTCCCTACAAACTGCAGCAAAAGCAACACTTGGGTACCAAAGAACACCATCAAGAAATTCGTGGTACGTTCAGGACTTTCGTAATGCTACTGAAAAACGCAGGGTATAGGGCAACCCTGTGGACAGTAGCAACACGTGCGATGGAGAACTATCGGGAAAAAGGAGAGAGGAGTATAGTCAGAAAAATGAAGAAAGAACAAGAAAAATGTGAGCGTAAGTAAATCGAGATGTACAGGAATCAGAATGAAGTCTGAAAATTCTACCGACGGCAAACCGAAGGCTTTCGTGCAGGCACATCCTCCTGTAGAGATGAAGAATGAAATCTGGTGACAGATACTGGCAGCGTGCTGTGGATCTGGAAGGAGTATTTTGAAAAACTTCTGGTATCAAATAGTAGCGATGAAGAGGATACCCTAGAACGGTATAGCGTGTATACCACCTAGCCAAGATGAAGTCAGAATAGCAATCAATCGGCTGAAGAATAATAAAGCCGAACTATTCAAGACTGGTGGTCAGATGCTGGTCAGGAGCATGCACCAGCTGATTAGTACAATTTGGCTAGAAGAATGCATTCCCAATGAGTGGAACCTCAGCATCTGTGCCCCGTGCACAAAAAAGGGGACAAGACGATATGTGCCAACTATAGAGGAATAAGTCTCCTTCACATCGCATATAAAGTGCTATCCAGCGAACGACTGAAGCCAATGGTCAATGACATTATTGGACCATACCAATGTGACTTAAGACCTGGCAAATCCACCATTGACCAGATTTTAACTCTGCGCCAAATCCTGGAAAAAACCCACGAAAAACACATCGACACCTACCACCTATTCGTCGACTATAAAGTCGCATTCGACAGCCCTATCCATTCAGAGGTGTATAAAGTCATGTCTGCGTTTGGCATTTCTGCAAAATTAATACGACTATGCAGGATAACATTAACAGGCACAAGATCAGCAGTTAAAGTCGGAAAGGACCTCTCGGAGCCCTTTAATACCGAACAAGGATTCAGAAAAGGTGGCAGTTTGTCGTGTGACCCGTTTAACAAAAGTGAACGCCTGGAAATCTTTTTTTTTTAGCTCAGATTATGGAACGATAGTTCTGTCACAAGCCAGCTAAGTAAGTAAGTAATCACTGTAGGGGTATAGTATTAGGGTCAGAATTCAGTTTAAGAAATTAATACTTATGGGTACTAAATTTGGTACAATTTGAATATTTGGATGAACCAATAGAGCTAGAATCATGTAATTTGGAGTCGGAATCACTGTTGAGGTATAAGATTGAGATATGTAGGAAGTTTTGGAAATTTGTACTATTGAGTACTAAATTTGGTACAATTTAAATTGTGGGTGAACCGATCTTGGATTTAAGATCACTGTGGGAGTGTAGGTTTGGGGTATGTAGGAAGTTTTGGAAATTCGTAGTACTGTGTTCTAAATTTGGTACAATTGAAATTGTTGCTGAACCGATATAATTGGAATCCAGGAACTTGGATTTAAGATCACTGTGGGGGTGAAGTTTCGGGGTTTCTAAGAAGTTTTGGAAATTGTACTAAATTTGGTACAATTTTAATTCTGGGTGAACCGATAGAGTTGGAATCCTGAAATTTGAATTTGGAATAATTGTGGGGGCGAAGGTTTGGGGTATTTAGGAAGTTTTGTTGGATGGTGGGTTCTCTTGGAAATTATGCGTGCTGCATAATGGGACACCAAAGTCCTTGTATATCTTTCGATTTGCATGAAATTTGGAATAGAATACTGAATTAGGTCCGGAATGGTGTGTGCTGAGTTTCGTTCAAATCGGTTCAGATTTAGCTATAGCTCCCATATATATTTTCGTCCGATTTGAGGTAAATGGGCCACCAAAGTCCCTATATATCTTTCGATTTGCATGAAATTTGGCATAGTGTACTGAATTAAGTCCGCAATGGTGTGTGCTGAGTTTCGAAAAAATCGGTTCAGATTTAGATATAGTTCCCAAATATATATTTTCGTCCGATTTAAGGTAAATGTGACTCCAAAATCCCTGTATAGCATTCTATTTGTATGATATTCGGCATAGCGTTATGAATTAGGTCTAGAATGATGTGTGTTAAGTTTCCTGAATATCGGTCCAGATTTCGATACAGCTCCCATATATCCCATAAGTCCCTGTATATTTTTCGATTTGCATGAAATTTGGCATAGAATACTGAATTAGATCGAGAATGATGTGTGCTAAGTCTCATGAAAATCGGTTCAGATTTAGATATAACTCCCATATATAGTTTTGTCCGATTTTATGTAAATGGTGCACCAAAGTCCCTATATATCTTTCGATTTCAACGAAATTTGGTATAGCGTATTGAATTGAGTCTAGAACGATGTGTGTCAAGTTTCGAGAAAATCGGTTCAGATTTAGATATAGCTCCCATATTTATTTTCGTCCGATTTTAGGTAAATAGTGCACCAAAGTCCCTTTATATTCTTCGATTTGCACGAAATTTTGCATAGCGTATTGAATTAAGTCTAGAATGATGTGTGGTAAGTTTCGAGAAAATCGGTTCAAATTTCGTTATAGTTCCCACATATACATATACATACGATTTTACATAAATGTAAATAAATTTAGCATAGGTTGCAGGAAGACATGAGCATGTTCCCTCGAGGGCACATTTATATGCAATTGTAAGGATACATATATACAATATACCTCAAGTGGTGAAGGGTATCATAATGGTTTTTTATGACGAATAATGGACGCGGTTCCAATATAGGCATGAATTTTTTTATAAAATGTTTGCTTAAATCCAGGCGTGATTTTTTTTTAAATTATTTTTTTTTCAAGTCTCAATCGAGGCTTGGATTTTTTGGAATTTAAAAAAAATGGATTTTAAGTTTTTTTTTTAGGCAAAATCACGCCCCAATATAGGTGTGGATTTTTTTTTCAAAATATTTTTTTTTTTTTGCTCGGCATTGCAAACCATCATGTTTTGTTTTGTAATCCATATTCTCGTACTTGTGTAGGGTTTCGTTCGTTATTCAATTTCTTATAAGCCGTGTCGTGATTATGGAGGCGAACATGTTTGCAGCCATGTTCTGTACACGGGATGTTATGGACTATCGATTATCGAGGTAATTATATTTATCATATAAAACTATTTTTATTTTTTATTTGCGATTTTTAGTTTCACATATTTTGAGTTTAGATATTGAATATTCATTTTTGAAGCTTCACTTTTTTATTTAAAAATCACAGTTAATTGTTATATAATCCCGCATTTTAATTAGTTTAGCTTTGCACAAAATTGAAAAAAAAATCGATAAAACTCACCACCACCCCCTGAATTTAATTGCACCATTTTTTCGTTTTTGAAGTCGTTAATTCAAAATTGAATTTTTATTTCTTTATTCTTTTTTTCAAAATATCACTTTCACGGCCAACTATTATTTTTTTAATCGAAGCAGCGATAAGATTTATTGATGGATTTCCCTGAAAAACTGTCCTCTAATACTGTAGGGAAAATCCCATGAGGAAGAAGAATGAATGGCTAAATGGCTAAGACCACGATCCGTTTCCGATGAAGTTCGTTAGCAAACTAATTTGCATTTAGACTAGCCACTGGCAGAGGCGACTAACTGACTTAGTGATGGTGGCCAGACTATGAAACGGCTAGAAGCAGCAGCAGCAGAATATCGATTGTTGTTGTTCCTCTTCTTGTTGTTGTTGATAATTATCTCTTGGAATAGTGAGACAACCGACAGACAGACAGCCAATGGCTATAAGTTCCATGTTTTTTGCCATTCCATGGCAAATGGCCGACTGGAAGGTTATTTAAGTTATTTGGTAATCGAATTGAATGATTTTTTTTTTAGATAATTGATTAAATTTAAAAAAAAAAATCGAAATGAAAATTTCTTTGAGACGAGAAAAAGGAAAGTGCGTTAGGTTTCTGGTAAACGCATTGGGCGAGAAAAATGCCACTTGGTCTATTGGTCATTTGGTTTTTTGTTGTTCCACTGCCTTTGTTTTTGGTTTTTGCATTAAGGTCAAATTCTGGTCATTTAACCAATGTCCGTAACAACGAAGGCACAACACGCATCGCGCCAAGTCAATAGACCCTCACAACACAACAACAGCAGAGAGAGAGAGAGAAACAAGAAACCTTAGAAATTCCACGATTGGCAAAAGAAAAAACAAAGGAATGTAACAAAAAATAGGGATGTCGATTGAGAAGAGAAGGGGAAACATTTTTTAAAAAATCCACGCCTAAAAAAGAACATGAAAAATATTTTTTTTTAAAGAACCACGCCTATAAAAGGATATGTAAATATTTTTTAAATAATCCATGTCTATAAAAGACCTACTTACTTAGCTGGCTTGTGACAGAACTTTCATTCCAAAAGCCGAGCTTAAAAAAGATGTCCAGGCGCGTCTTTCTTTTCCGCAGTTTTTCCAATTTGAAAGATCATTTTCGGGAGATGTTGTCTTCGACTTGATCTTTCCATATAATTCGTGGTCTTCCCCATCTGCGTGAACCATTAGTAGGCTCGCTTTTATATGCCTTCTGGGCTGGGGCATCTTCATCCATTCTCACAACATGACCTAGCCAACGTAGTCGCTGCAGCTCAATACGTCTAACAATGTCGATGCCTGAGAATAGGTGGTACAACTCATGGTTCATTCCACGGCGATATTCACCGTCATCGCAGATCGGCCCATAGATCTTTCGGAGAATTTTTCTCTCAAACACTCCAAGAGCTGCCTCTTCTGCTTGCGTAAGTACCTATGCTTCAGATCCATATGACAGCACGGGTAGTATCAGCGTCTTGTAGAGTGTGAGTTTGGTCTGGCGGGAGGTGGCCATGCTTTTGAGTTATTTGCTCAGACCATAGTAGCATCTGTTGGAGATCACAATCCTTCTCCGAATTTCAAAACTGATGTCATTCGTTTTATTTATGGCGGTACCAGGTTATATAAAATCTTTAACTACCTCGAAGCTGTAGTTCTCAAGTTCCACAGTTGGTCCGAATCTACTGGATGTCTTCCGCGTTGATACCATCAGATTGATTTTCTCGCCGTTTACTGCCAGACCCACTTTGGCAGACTCCTTCTCATTTTCAATTTCAATTTGTTCAAAGGTGGTTGTTACCGCCCGCAATGTTCGACCCATTATATCGATGTCATCGACGTAGGCGAGTAACATGTGTTGTTTGGTGTACAGAGTGCCATTTCTGTTCACCTTTGCGTCTAGTATGACCTTTTCCAGCAGGATGTTAAAAAGATCACACGACAAACTGTCACCTTGTCTGAATCCTCTTTCGGTATTATAGGGCTCCAAAAAGTCCTAACTGCTGATCTTGTGCCACGTAAAGTTATCCAGCATAGCCGTATTATTTTTGCAGGAATGCCAAACGCAGACATGGCTTTATACACCTCTGAACGGATAGGGCTGTCGAATGCGGCTTTATAGTCGACGAATAGGTGGAATGTGTCGATATGTTTTTCGTGGGTTTTTCCAGGATTTGGGGCAGAGTGAAAATCTGGTCAATGGTGGATTTGCCAGGTCTGAAGCCACATTGGTATGGTCCAATAATGTCATTGACCATTGGCTTCAGTCGTTCACACAGCACGCTGGATAGTACTTTTTATGCGATGGGAAGGAGACTTATTCCTCTATAGTTGGCACATATCGTCTTGTCTCCTTTTTTGTGCACGGTGCACAGGATGCTGAGGTTCCAATCAGTGGACATGCATTCCTCTAGCCAAATTGTACTAATCAGCTGGTACATGCTCTTGACCACCATCTGACCACCGATCTTAAATAGTTCTGCTGGTTATCCATCGGCACCTGCAGCTTTATTGTTCTTCCGCCGATTGATTGCTACTATGACCTCATCTTGGCTAGATGGTATACACTCTATACCATCATCTCTTATTGGTTCTGGGGTATCTTCTTTACCGCCACTATTGGATACCAGAAGCTTTTCAAAATCCTCCTTCCATATCCTCAACACGCTGCCTGTATCTGTCACCAGGCTTCCTTCTTTATCTCTACAGGAGGATGTGCCTGCACCAAAACCTTCGGTTTGGTGTTTTACTCGTTGGTAAAATTTCCGGACTTTATTCTGACTCCTGTACATCTCGATTTGCTCATGCTCACGTTTTTTTTTTGTACTTTCTTCTTTTTTTCTGAAAATACGTTTCTCCTCTCTCCGATAGTTCTCCATCGCACTACGTGTTGCTACTGTCTGCGTTTTTCATAGCGGTAACATTACGACACTCCTGATCGTACCACGGATTTTTTGATGATGGTCTTTGGTACCCAAGTGATGCGTTTGCTGCAGTTTGTAGGGAGTGGGCAATTCTCTGCCATTGTGCTTCTATATTATTATCGGGATAACGGATGCTTTCGTCAAGCAGTTGGGTAAGTTGAGCGGAGTAGGCTTCTGCTATCTGTTGTGTTTGCAGCTTTTCGACGTCAAATTTCCGTATTACATTAGATCGCACCTTTGCTGCTACATTAAGACGGGTGCGTACCTTGGCTGCCATAAGATAATGGTCCGAATCGATATTCGCTCCTCGGATCGATCGGACGTCTAAAACACTTGATGAGTGCCTTCCGTCTATCACAGCATGATTTGATTGATTTGATTCCTCGTTGTTCGAACGGGAGAAATCCAAGTGGCCTTGTGTATATCGATATGCTTGAACCTGGTGCTGCTAACTACCATGTTTTTGTGTCGCCGCGAAGTCAATCAACCTCATGCCGTTGTCTGATGTTGTATGTTGAATTTTCCTACGGTGGGGCCAACGATGTTTTGCCTTCCGATTTTTGCATTAAAATCTCCTAGCAGAATTTTAATGTCATGGCCAGGGCAACGGTCATATGCTGTTTTTAGGCGCTCGTAAAATATGTCTTTGGGCTGCTCATCTTTGTCTTCGGTCGGAGCATGAGCGCCAATAAGACTGATGCAGAAGAACTTCGCTTTTATACGGATTATAGCAAATCGCTCATCTACTGGAGTGAATCTGGAGACGAGGTCTTTAATTGTCCTGTTAACCATAAATCTGCAGCCAAATTCATGTCTCGTTTCATGGCAGCTATAATACAGGGCGTAATCATCTTATTTACTTCCGCCAGCCCCTTTCCATCGCATTTCCTGTAAGGCAATAATATCGGCTTTGTACTTCTTGAGTGTATCCGCCAAAGCGAACACTGCGGCTGTTCTATACAACGTGCGCACATTCCTAGTGCAGATTCGCAGGTCGTGGTCCTTTATACGTTTGCGAGGGTCGCCAACATTTAGGGGGGTTTGGTTTTCTTTTTCTTTGCTTTTTCATAGTAGGTTGGGTTTTCCCAGGGTGGGCAACTAACCCGTTTTTTTATAGTTCTTATGGGTGAACTCGAGGCACATGCTAGCTCACTATTTCATCGGGTGATGAAAATAGCTACCTCAGGTGACACCGCGGACAGGCCAGTGTCCACAATTGAGATAAAAGAGGGACCAAGATAACCCTGGACTTCGCCATGTTAAAGCCAATCAGAGCCGTTGTTTGGTATCAATCATCCCCTACGCCACCCGGAATTGATGATCTATAATTGGTACAAAGGGTGCAAATATCACAAAATATTGCCCAGTCTCAGAATATAGAACCGCAGAATGTTAACTTTTCGTGTTAGTTGTGTAGGGTATCATTTGGCCCCATCGTCGGAAAATTTAGCATTCATGAAGAAACATCCGACAACGGCATGAGGTTGATTGACTTCGGCGCAGCAAATTCAAGCAACTCGATATACACAAGACCACCTGGATTTCTCCTGATCAAGCAACGAGAAATCAAATTGATGATGTTATGATAGACGGAAGGCATTCATCCAGTGTATTAGACGTTCGATCGATCCGAGGAGCGAATATCGATTCGGATCATTACCTTGTGGCAGCCAAGGTACGCACCCGCAAGGTGCGATATAATGTATATGGTCGGCGCTGTCCGACAATGCTGCTCCGCTCACTGATTTTAAAATTAATTTTCTAAATTTTAATTTTTTTGGTATGGTCATCCCTATTTTTTTTTGTAGCCTGCATAATAAATCGAATGAAAGTAAAAACGGAATTTGGTTGATGTTGTTTCATGTTTCGAAATATCTTTTTTTCTGCAAATTTACACAAACAAATGCACTCCCCCACAAATAGACACACACACACTCTCTCACATCTAATAAACAATTTTTATATTACAAAGCAAAAGAAGAAGAAGCAACAACTGCATGAAGACACTACGTAAGACCATTTACCTTCCTCCAACTTGTTTATAAAAATATTTTTCCAAAGATTTGGTAAAAAATGCCACTGTTTTTTTTTTCACTATTCTCCTTTGGGGCTCACCTTCGTGATGTTCACGTTTTGGTGGCAAATATTTTGCAAAGCAAAAAATAAAAAAACTACGTCACAAAACAATTTACGAAAGATAGGTAAATGTTGGTGGGGGTATGTAATTGTTTTACATGATGAATGTAACTTGTGTGTGTGTGTGTATGTGTGTGTTTGTAACAGAAATTCTATATTTGTTGTAATTCCACCTTGTGTGACTACTTAAGACTGCACATAACGCGACAGCAACAACAGCGACTCATTTGGCCCAGTGCATCATTTCCTTGTTTGTGTTTCAATTTTCTTCTTCTGCTAATTTTCTTTTTTTCCTTTCGCTTTTCATAAAGGGTTCAGACTGCACACTAATTTAGTGGATTTTTTTTCTAGATACCAATTCGATTCATAATTCGTGTTCATAAGCGATTTATAAAGCTAAGGTAGGGGGGAATGAGAGCAAAAGTGGGTTAATTTAAGATTGGGTGAAATTTGAAACTCAAAAAATGGTCACAACAAAAAAATATTATTAAAAAATCCGCCTAAAAATCCACGCTTATCATGGCCCACAAAAAACATATTCTTAAAAAAAAATTCAGACCTCTAATGGTCCACACAAAAAAATATTTTTAAAAAATCCACGCCTAATGAATGATTTTTTTTTAAAGAATTTTAGATTTTTTAATGCTTAGATTTTTTGAGAAAAAACAATTTAAGGGGTTGCCTCTTTAAAACATATTTTTAAGGTGTAGATTTGTTTTTGGGGGACATAGAGGATGATAGATACCAAGCAACGGCTCTGATTGGCTTTGACATGGCGAAGCCCAGGCTTATCTTGGTCCCTCTTTCATCTCAATTGTGGACACTGACCTTCCCTCGGTGTCACCGGGGATAGCTATTTCCATCATCCGTTGAAATAGTGAGCTGATATGTGCCGCGAGTTCACTTATAAGAACTATAAAAAATGAGTTGAGCCGTCGGGTTAGTTGCTCACACTGGGAAAACCCCACCTACTATGAAAAAGCAACGAAAAAAAAACCTCAATGTAGACTACCCCCGCAAACGTATAAAGGACCACGATCTGCGAATCTGCACTTGGAATGTTCGCACGTTGTACAGAACAGGCGCAGTGTTTGCTTCGGCGGATGTACTTAAGACGTACAAAGCCGATATTATAGCCTAGCAGGAAATGCGCCCTGTATTATAGCTGCCATGAAATGAGAGATAAATTTGGCTGCGGATTTATGGTTAATAGTAGAATAAAAGACCTCGTCTCCAGATTCATTCCAGTAGATGGGCGAATCGATATAATCTGTATAAAAGCGCCCATGCTCCGATCGAAGACAAAGATGAGCAGACCATGTTCATTCCAGTAGATGGGCGAATTTATATAATCTGTATAAAAGCGGTCCATGCTCCGACCAAGGGTAAAGATGAGCAGACCAAAGACATGCTTTACGAGCACCTAGAAAAAAAAAACAGCATATGATCGCTGCCCTGGCCATGACATTAAAATTCTGCTAGGAGATTTTAATGCAAAAATCGGAAGGGAAAATATTTTTGGCCCCATCGTCGGGAAATTCAGCCTCCATGAAGAAACACCCGACAACGGCATGAGGTTGATTGACTTCGCGACAGCAAAAAATATGGTAGTTAGCAGCACCAGGTTCAAGCATCTCGATAAACACAAGGACACCTGGATTTCTCCTGATCAAGCAACGATAAATCAAATTGTTCATTTTGTGATAGACAGAAGGCATTCATCCAGTGTGTTAGACGTTCTATCGATCCGAGGAGCAAATATCGATTCGGACCATTACCTTGTAGCAGCCAAGGTTCGCACTCGTCTTCATTTTACAGCAAAGGTGCGATATAATACAACACGGAAACTTGACGTGGAAAAGCTGCAACACCACAACAGGTAGCCGAGGCCTACTCCGCTCAACTTACCCGCCTGCTTGTCGAAAGCACTTCAGGTCCCGATAATAACATAGAAGCATAGTGGCAAAGAATTGCCCACTCCCCACAAACTGCAGCAAAAGAAAAACTTGGGTACCAAAACCCACCGTCAAGAAACCCATGGTGCGATCAGGAGTGTCGTAATGGTGCTGATATGAAAAAACGCAGCGTATAGGTGAACCTTGCAGACAGTAGCAACACGTAATGTGATGGAGAATTATGGGGAGAAAAGAAGAGAGGAGAAATGTGTTTTCAGAAGAAAGAACAAGAAAAACGTGAGCTTGAGCAAATCGAGATGTAAAGGAGTCAGAATGAAGTCCGGAAATTTTACCAACGAGTAAAACAGCAAACCGAAGGCTTTGGTGCAGGCACATCCTCCTGCACAGATGAAGAAGGAAACCAGATGACAGATACAGACAGGGTGTTGAGGATTTGGAAGGAGCATTTTGAAAAGCTTCTGGTATCAAATAGTGGCGGTGAAGATGATACCCCAGAACCAATAATAGATGACGATATAGAGTGTATACCTCCAAGATGAGGTCATAAAAACAATTAATCGGTTCAAGAACAATAAAGCAGCCGATGGGTTACCAGCCGAACTATTCAAGACTGGTGGTCAGATGCTGGTAAGGAGCATGCACCAGCTGATTAGTACAATTTGGTTAGAAGAATACATGGCCAATGATTGGAACCTTAGCATCATGTGTCCCATGCGAAAAAAGGAGTCAAGACGATATGTGCCAACTATAGAGGAATACGTCTCCTTCCCATCACATATAAAGTGCTATCCAGTGTGTTGTGTGCACGACTGATGCCAATGGTCAATGACACTAGTGGACCATGCCAATGCGGCTATAGACCTGAAAAATCACCAATTGTCCAGATTTTCACTCTGCGTTATATCCTGGAAAAGTCGAAAAACACTTCGAAACATACCACCTATTTGTCGACTATAAAGCCGCATTCGACAGTCCTATCCGTTCAGAGGTGTTTAAAGCCATGTCTGCGTTCGGCATTCCTGCAAAATTAATACGGGCTATGCAGGATAACTTTAAGTGGCACAAGGTCAGCAGTTAAAGTCGGAAAGGACCTATCAGAGCCCTTCAATACCAAACGAGGATTCAGACAAGCTGACAGTTTGTCGTGTGATCTTTTTAACATCCTGCTGGAAAAGGTCATACGAGAGGCAAAGGTGAACAGAAATGGCACTCTGTACACCAAACAATACATGTTACTCGGCTACGCCGATGACATCGATATAATGGGTCGAACATTGCGAGCGATAACAGCCACCTTTGAACAAATTGAGAAGCAGTCTGCCAAAGTGAGTCTGGCAGAAGACCAAGCTGATGGTATCAACGCGCAAGACGTCCAGTAGACTCGGACCAACTGTGGTACTTGAGAACTACAGCTTCGAGGTAGTTAAAGATTTTATATACCTTGGTACCGCCATAAATAAAACGAATGATATCAGTTTTGAAATTCGGTGAAGGATTGTGATGGCTAACAGATGCTACTATGGTCTAAGTAAGCCGTTTAGAAACAAGGCCACCTCCCGCCAGACAAAAACTCATACTTTTTAAGACGCTGATACTACCCGTGCTGTTTTATGGATATGAAGCATGGTTACTTGCGCAAGTAGATGAGGCAGCTCTTGGGGTGTTTGAAAGAAAAATTCTACGAAAGATCTACGGGCCAATCTGCGTTGACGGTGAATATCGGCGTCGAATGAACCATGAGCTGTACCGGCTATTCTCGTACATCGACATTGTTAGACGTATTGAACAGCAGCGACTACGTTGGCTAGGTTATGTTATGAGAATGGATGAAGATGCCCCAGCACAGAAGGCATATAAAAGCGAACCACCTGATGGTTCACGCAGAAGAGGAAGGCCACGAATAAGATGGAAAGATCAAGTGGAAGACAACATTGCCGAATATGATATTTCAAACTGGAAAAGCTGCGCAAAATATCGACGCGCCTGAAAATCTTTTTTTAAGCTTGGCTTATGGAACGAAAGTTCTGCCACAAGCCAGCTAAGTAAGTAAGATTTTTTTAAAATATTTTTCAGGGTTTTTAGAATATTTTCAAGGCGTAGATTTTTTAAAAGATATTTATTTAAAGCGTTGTTTAAAAAAAATATTTTTTTAAAGGCGTTGATTTAAAAAATGTTTTTTGGAGGTTTTTAGAAGGACGTGGATTTTTATGGCAATTTTTATTTATTTCAAAAATTTAATTTTATTAAAAATATTTTTTTCAAGGATTTTAGATTTTTTAGAATATTTTTTAAGGAGTGTATTTTTATATCCTACACTATGCTGTCAGGGTATTATAGCTTTGTGTAACCCCAAGAGTTTGTAACACCGCGAAATATTCCTAGACCCACCTTTAAGTATACCAATCGTCATATCTCGAGTAGCTGAGTCGATCTAGACATGTGTGTCCGTCCGTAGGTCTGTCCATTATAATTTTTAAACACGATACAGGCCACATTTATGGACCAATCTTCACGAAATTTTGGATGTAGGATGGGTTCTGCCCAATGAAGACCCCAATTGTTTTTGGGTAAAGATCGTTTAATATTTAGGGGATGAAATGGATCAAATACAAATCTGAAATGTTTACATGAAGAAGGTGATTGGGCCGAAGAATAAGCATGGTCAAATGGACCTCGACTTTTGTGTGAAAAATGACAACATTTTGATATAATGGCGAATGTATTTACTTCTGAAGGACATAGCCCTCTAGAAGTTGGTAGTATATCCAAGAGGCGTGGTTGACTTTTAAATTGATACCAATTATATGGTCGTATATACTCGGATGTAGGAGTTACACTTAAATATTTACAGGTGTTTATATATTCCCAATACCACACTAGAGGGCGGAAATATATCGCTGATCGCTTTTAAATTTTCCATGAGGTAGCAGTTATGGTCAAGTACAAAGCCTATAACTTTTGGTGTTGATCATATTATAATTATGGGTTGGAGGGGACTGATTTTTTGTGTTTTTTTCAAGTCGATGCCAATAATAAGCCGAACATCACACAATTTATTAGAAGGGCTGTACTGTATTTGAATAGTAATATTCGGAAAATATGTCAGTGTAAGGAAGAGGTGCTGTTGTCCTTTAATCAGGTTAGGGGGAACACATATCACGAAATATTTCCCAGGCTCGAAATAAACATCCGCAGAAAGTTAGAGTTCCGTGGAAGTTGTGTAGGGTATCGTATGGTCGGCCCCGTTCGACTATACTGCTCCGCTCACTGGTTTTATTGATATTTTTTTAACGATTTACGATTTTTTTTTATTTTTTTTTGTAAACATGGATTTTTTTAAACTTAAATTTTGTGAAGGTTTTTTTCTTAATTTTTTAACGAATATTTTTTCCAAAATTTTAATTTTTGTAAATGGATATTTTTATTTATTTTTAAATTTTTTTAAGAATATTTTTTTTTTCAATATTTTGATCTATTGGCGAATTTTTTTTCCATGTAACCAATTCCATACAAAATTAAATTAAACTTCCAATACTGTTACATACCACAATACAAAAAACAGCAGCAGCAGCAACAACAACAACAAATGCCAATAAAAACGACCAACCCAAAGAAAATAATAAAAAAATAAAACGAATGTTTGTAGAAGAAGAAGAAGCAGCAGAAGCAGAAAAAAGATCACAAGAATTTTTATTAAAAATGTTGCTGTAAATTATATAAACTTTATTTAATGTTGGCATTCCACAGAGATCTGCACACACACACACACAAACAGAGCTTGAATGCCCCAGCACACGCACACACACACAAGCATACCCATTTATACAATGCCAGGGCACAGAACACAGAGATACACAAGCAAATATTTACACATAGCCAGGGTATAACAGAACAAAGCCAGCTATCTACCTATATCTATAAGGTTTTCTATATATATTGAATTCACAATTTTGAAATTTTCTAGGTACGGTGGACACACCGATACACACACTGACACAACCACCCATACATTTGCAACTTCCTATTGTGTCATTTTGAGCAAGAATACACAAAATTGAAAATGTTATTTTCTTTCGACTATTTGTGTAACTTCTGGGGAAGTGGTAACACGATAAAGGGGGAAAGGAAGTGCGGGAGAGGCGAAGTTTTATTTGTAGTATGTAATTTCATTCCAAAAACCACTCCAACTCAACATATCGACAGATTATTAGCAATTTTCCAATACAAATACGAATACGAATAGAGTCATATAAACTATACTTCAATATTTATTTTTATTCGAAGGAGAGTAGTTGGAGGAGTTCGAAATCAAGGGGAATAGTAATATCAATTGGATGTGCTGTGGGTGGGTGTAAGGGTGTCGGTATCCCACTTTACTGCTATCCATAGACCCATCAACCATTCAAGTAATAGTTACACACCCTCCTCTTGCCTCCAACCAATATAAAGCTATGATAATACAATACATATTTATAAACGTGAAAATATTTAAATGTGTGAGTACCACTGTATGTGTGTGAGTGCTCTGTGTGTGTCGGTGTTTGCATGTTTTTAATGTACAAGTCAAAAAAACATATACATTGATTGTGTATAGCATTCTTTTCTATTTGGCGAACAAAAAATAAAAAAAAAACTATTTTCAACACTAACTCAGGTCTACCGATGAAGGTTACCAATCTGCGGAAAAAAATTGGGGATATTTTTTTGAAAATTATTTTTTTTTAAATATTTTTCTCAAAAGAAAATAAAAATGGGGGTAGGTAATTTTTTTGTCATAAACAAATAAAAAAATTGTTAAAGATCCGCCGGACCGGAACCTCCACCATTAGGTAGGCAATCAAAATATCTTAAATCAGGATCGGACTTTTATATGTGGGGGCTATATCAAGGAAAATTGCTAGAAAGCGAAAACGAAATACCAAAAAATAGGCACCCAAGGAATTTCAAAAAAAAGTGCCGATATTTATGATATTTATGATAGGAAAATTAGACACTTTGCAACAACTCAAAATAACAAATTTCAGACAATTTGAAAAGGAAACGTGACCAAGCTCCACAAAAAACGAAATTCGGAGGGTGCAGTTATATGGGGGCTACCCTTAAAAGTGGATTGATAATTTTTGGTAGGAACATTTACCAACCAATGTAGAACGTGCTCAAAATTCCCAAAATATAGAAATTCGGAAGGTACGTTATATAGGGGCGCCACCCACATTAACCAATATTGATAATTTTTGGTAGGGAGGTTTGTCCATCCAATGAGAACCCTAAATACCAAATATAAACCAGTTCAGTTGAAAAACGTAATCCAAAGCCGCAAAATTTCATAATTTGGAGGGTATAGTTATATGGGGACTATACCCTAAAAAATTTACCAATAAAGATGATTTTTGGTAGACAGATTTGCAACTCAATGAAAATGTAAATAACAAAATACAGCCAATTTGTTTAAGAAATATGAACAAGCCCCCCCCCCCCCAAAAAAAAAAAACAAATATTGGTACAGTTATATGGAGACTACCCTAAAAAATTGGTCATTGTTGATAATTTTTAGTAGTGATATTTGTTACCCAATGAGAATTCAAAATATCAATTCGGAGCTAATTCGATTGAAATATCCCCAAATTATCGAATAATCCGAAGCTGCATTAAAAAATTAAATTTTTTTGAGTTATTGACTTATTTAAATTTTTTCAAAAAATCAATTTTTGAAAACTTTTTTTAAATTATTTTTTGGGCAAATACTCCTTTTGAAAAATATTCTTTAAAAAATCCACGCCTTCTGTCCTGAGTCCTTTTCAAAAAAATATTCTTTAAAAAATCCACGCCTTTTGTCCTGAGTCCTTTTCAAAAAAATATTCTTTAAAAAATCCACGCCTTCTGCCCTGAGTCCTTTTCAAAAAAATATTCTTTAAAAAATCCACGCCTTCTGTCCTGAGTCCTTTTCAAAAAAATATTCTTTAAAAAATCCACGCCTTGTGTCCTGAGTCCTTTTCAAAAAAATATTCTTTAAAAAATCCACGCCTTGTGTCCTGAGTCCTTTTCAAAAAAATATTCTTTAAAAAATCCACGCCTTGTGTCCTGAGTCCTTTTCAAAAAAATATTCTTTAAAAAATCCACGCCTTGTGTCCTGAGTCCTTTTCAAAAAAATATTCTTTAAAAAATCCACGCCTTGTGTCCTGAGTCCTTTTCAAAAAAATATTCTTTAAAAAATCCACGCCTTGTGTCCTGAGTCCTTTTCAAAAAAATATTCTTTAAAAAATCCACGCCTTGTGTCCTGAGTCCTTTTCAAAAAAATATTCTTTAAAAAATCCACGCCTTGTGTCCTGAGTCCTTTTCAAAAAAATATTCTTTAAAAAATCCACGCCTTGTGTCCTGAGTCCTTTTCAAAAAAATATTCTTTAAAAAATCCACGCCTTGTGTCCTGAGTCCTTTTCAAAAAAATATTCTTTAAAAAATCCACGCCTTGTGTCCTGAGTCCTTTTCAAAAAAATATTCTTTAAAAAATCCACGCCTTGTGTCCTGAGTCCTTTTCAAAAAAATATTCTTTAAAAAATCCACGCCTTGTGTCCTGAGTCCTTTTCAAAAAAATATTCTTTAAAAAATCCACGCCTTGTGTCCTGAGTCCTTTTCAAAAAAATATTCTTTAAAAAATCCACGCCTTGTGTCCTGAGTCCTTTTCAAAAAAATATTCTTTAAAAAATCCACGCCTTGTGTCCTGAGTCCTTTTCAAAAAAATATTCTTTAAAAAATCCACGCCTTGTGTCCTGAGTCCTTTTCAAAAAAATATTCTTTAAAAAATCCACGCCTTGTGTCCTGAGTCCTTTTCAAAAAAATATTCTTTAAAAAATCCACGCCTTGTGTCCTGAGTCCTTTTCAAAAAAATATTCTTTAAAAAATCCACGCCTTGTGTCCTGAGTCCTTTTCAAAAAAATATTCTTTAAAAAATCCACGCCTTGTGTCCTGAGTCCTTTTCAAAAAAATATTCTTTAAAAAATCCACGCCTTGTGTCCTGAGTCCTTTTCAAAAAAATATTCTTTAAAAAATCCACGCCTTGTGTCCTGAGTCCTTTTCAAAAAAATATTCTTTAAAAAATCCACGCCTTGTGTCCTGAGTCCTTTTGAAAAAAATATTCTTTAAAAAATCCACGCCTTCTGTCCTGAGTCCTTTTCAAAAAAATATTCTTTAAAAAATCCACGCCTTCTGTCCTGAGTCCTTTTCAAAAAAATATTCTTTAAAAAATCCACGCCTTCTGTCCTGAGTCCTTTTCAAAAAAATATTCTTTAAAAAATCCACGCCTTCTGTCCTGAGTCCTTTTCAAAAAAATATTCTTTAAAAAATCCACGCCTTCTGTCCTGAGTCCTTTTCAAAAAAATATTCTTTAAAAAATCCACGACTTCTGTCCTGAGTCCTTTTCAAAAAAATATTCTTTAAAAAATCCACGCCTTCTGTCCTGAGTCCTTTTCAAAAAAATATTCTTTAAAAAATACACGCCTTCTGTCCTGAGTCCTTTTCTAAAAAATATTCTTTAAAAAATACACGCCTTCTGTCTTGAGTCCTTTTCTAAAAAATATTCTTTAAAAAATCCACGCCTTCTGTCCTGAGTCCTTTTCAAAAAAAAATATTCTTTAAAAAATCCACGCCTTCTGTCCTGAGTCCTTTTCAAAAAATATTCTTTAAAAAATCCACGCCTTGTGTCCTGAGTCCTTTTCAAAAAATATTCTTTAAAAAATCCACGCCTTGTGTGAATCGTTTTCAAAAATATTCTTTAAAAAATCCACGTGCAAAAATATTCATTAAAAAGTTGTAATTTAAAATGATCTATTTTTTTTAATTTTATTTACTTAGAAACCCTAGTTATTGACGGGAACAGCAAAAGACTGAAAATCACTTGAGCCAACTAAGTAGTACAAAAACAAGAGGTAAAAACACCCACACCATAGTCACACACACACACACACCAATGTAATTGAGTACTGCTGTTGAACCTCCAAAATACCATCATCGTCGTAGCGGCAATGGAGAAAAACAACTCCCCACATAAACACGGCGTGTACAAAAACAACAACAATAATAACCCAACTCATGGCAGTCAGCAGCCACAATTGCAAACAAAAACAACAACAATCATGTTGTTATTTGTTTTCACTAAGGGTGACACGATAGCAGCAATAGCAATAACAACAGCAGTAACTACCTTAGCATCCAACAAGAAAAACTCCCATGACATTGTGTTATCTCATAAACAACAATGGAGCCATATGGAGAGAGAGAGAGAGTAACGGTGAGTTATACGTTAAACACACAGGGAGAGAGAGAATGCCTTAACACAACATGCAAAGGGGCGTCACTTTGTACAATGAGTGTTGATGGAGAGCAACGCCTTTCGTTTGAGTGTAACGGACATTAACTGGATGCTGTTGAGTGTAAAAGAGATTGTGTGTTGGCTATCTTACTCTCTCTCTCCGTTATGTTATGGGGTATTTTGTATTAACATGATATTATCTGTCTCTTTTGCTTTTTGTTTATTTTCATAATGAAATTGAATAAAATATGGAGATTAAAGATTGAATGAGTGTGTGTGTTGTTATGTGTGGGTGGAAGGGATTGTGTGAGAGTGTGTAAGTAGCAGTAAGTGATTGCCTCGCTGTGTGTGGGGAAAGAGTATGACATTATGAATAAACGTGGCGCTGTGTTCGTTCGTGTGATAACTTAATCGTTTAAACAATTGTGTTGATTTCCAGAGCAGAGACACTTTGATGCTGATTCTGTTTTTTTGTTCTTCTTCTTCTTTGAAAACCAAAGTCATTTTTTCGTTTGTTTTACTTCAATAAAAACATGACTAATATCACAACGTTTATACTATTTGTTAGTATACATAGTAGTAGTTATTGTTGTAATGCCGTTGTCGCTGTTGTTGTTGCTGTTCTTGCTGCAGATGGGTATTCAGTAGCCTGTATGTAAGTAGGTGAGTACCTTTCACGATGTGTAGGTGCGTTTGTTCAAAACTATGTATGTAATGTGCAAAATGTTAATCTCACTATAGGTGCTTGAAATTCACAGATGATTGTGGGTGGGTGTGTGTGTGTGTAAGTGAGTGCGTGCATGCCAACGGATGTGGGTGGTATTTTAATCGGGTGTGTGTGCATGAATGCGTATGCTTGTGTGTGTGAGTTTAATTTGCGCAGGACGTTTTTGTTTATATGACTAAAGGAAATTATTTTATTTGAGGGCATTTATGTGTATTATTTTTATGTTTAACTCTTGAGCCAGAGTAAATTTTGAAAACCTTTTACAACGGGTTTGTGTTGCTGCTGCTACTGCTGTTGTTTTTGTTTTGTTGTGGTTTGGAAATTGTTTTAATTACACAATCATGTAATTACAAATAAGTTGCTGTACACACACAAACACCCAACCGCACATTGTCATACATACAGGCACATAATATAAATATTTTGTGTCTGTAAAATGTATGTTTGAATGTGTGTAATTTTTAATTAAGTTTTGTCAAAAAAATATATGTATGTATGAACGTACAAAAGATGCTTATGTCAAGATTTGTAGAGGAGTGAAATGAAATGACTTCAAGGATAAATTTAATGTCACCACAAGGACAAGAAAATTATTTTAAAGGGATATGAAGTCATATGAAATTAAAGAAAGGATTTTTTAAATATATTTTTGAAAAGGACTCAGGACACAAGGCGTGGATTTTTTAAAGAATATTTTTTTGAAAAGGACTCAGGACACAAGGCGTGGATTTTTTAAAGAATATTTTTTTGAAAAGGACTCAGGACACAAGGCGTGGATTTTTTAAAGAATATTTTTTTGAAAAGGACTCAGGACACAAGGCGTGGATTTTTTAAAGAATATTTTTTTAAAAGGACTCAGGACACAAGGCATGGATGTTTTGAAGAATATTTTTTTGAAAAGGACTCAGGACACAAGGCATGGATGTTTTAAAGAATATTTTTTTTGAAAAAGACTCAGGACACAAGGCGTGGATTTTTTAAAGAATATTTTTTTCAAAACGACTCAGGACACAAGGCGTGGATTTTTTAAAGAATATTTTTTTCAAAACGACTCAGGACACAAGGCGTGGATTTTTTAAAGAATATTTTTTTCAAAACGACTCAGGACACAAGGCGTGGATTTTTTAAAGAATATTTTTTTGAAAAGGACTCAGGACACAAGGCGTGGATTTTTTAAAGAATATTTTTTTGAAAAGGACTCAGGACACAAGGCGTGGATTTTTTAAAGAATATTTTTTTGAAAAGGACTCAGGACACAAGGCGTGGATTTTTTAAAGAATATTTTTTTGAAAAGGACTCAGGACACAAGGCGTGGATTTTTTAAAGAATATTTTTTTGAAAAGGACTCAGGACACAAGGCGTGGATTTTTTAAAGAAAATTTTTTTGAAGAGGACCCACACAAGGCGTGGATTTTTTAAAGAATATTTTTTGGAAAAGGACTCAGGATACACGGCGTGGATTTTTTAAAGAAAATTTTTTCAAAAGGACTCAGGACACAAGGCGTGAATTTTTTAAAGAAAATTTTTTTTGAAAAGGGCTCAGGACACAAGGCGTGTATTTTTTAAAGAATATTTTTTCAAAAGGAATCAGGACACAAGGCTTGGATGTTTTAAAGAATATTTTTTTGAAAAGGACTCAGGACACAAGGCTTGGATGTTTTAAAGAATATTTTTTTGAAAAGGACTCAGGACACAAGGCGTTGATTTGTTAAAGAATATTTTTTGAAAAGGAATCAGGACACAAGGCGTGGATTTTTTAAACAATATTTTCCAAGGACCTTCTGAAGGTCCTTTCACAATATTTTTCCTTGTTGACCCGCATAAAAAATTACGCATTCGCTTTTGAAGTATTCAATAAAATGTTATTGAAATTATTGCCACCACTTCCGAACCAACCTCCCAAAAATATATTGTCATTGTTTCCGGAGGACAACAACAGAAGTAGTGGCGAATAATAATCCTCATCATTTCAATTTTCGATTTACATTTTTTTTATTTTCATTTGTTTATTATGGCTTGCAGCTATACAACTAAGTGTGTGTGTGTTTGTGTCACTTTTTCTCCCAGGAAGAGATGTGAGGAAGAAAATGCTATCATCCTGTCATGTAAAATGTTTAAATTAAATTTTTTCGGTATTAAAAGGAACCATCCATTCCTCTTCGCTCGGGTGGTGAATTTGTGCGTCTGGTGTCAATGGCAAATGATGACAGAACAGATATTTCCTCGCATTGCCACCGTCGGCGGCGGTGAATATCCCATTTCTATTCCTAATGCGATTATATCGAGCCGGAGAGACAAACAGACAGACAGTCAGATAGACAGAAGGCAGTAATGTGACAACAATCTGTGCGTCTTTTCGACTCGTCTCATATCTGTCTGTCTGTTTGTCTGCCCTAAGGTTTGTTGTTGTTCTTGTTCAACGGAAGAGAGTGTTTAATCCGTAATCAAATAGATTAGTGAAAAATGCAAAAGCTCCGCAAAGGCCTAAGGCCAGTCAGAATGACATTTATTGTATTTACAAAATATTTTCATTAAAATCGAATAACATGAAAATAAACGAATAAGCGTAGTATTCAAATGTTTGCTTAATGAAAGGAAACACAGAAATTATTTCAATATTTTGACAGGATGTAAAGAGGATGGCTTTGAAAAAGTTGATCTCATGTGATAATATACATGTGGATGTTAGAGGTAACCCACGCCGTGTCTATGGCTTGAAAAAAATATTTAAAAAAAAAATCCAGGACATGCCTACTTACTTACTTAGCTGGCTTGTGACAGAACTTACGTTCCACAAGCCGAGCTAAAAAAGATTTCCAGGCGCGTCGGTCTTTTGCAAAGTTTTTCCAGTTTGAAAGATCATATTCCCCCCTTCTGCGTGAACCATCAGCTGGTTCGCTTTTATATGCCTTTTGGGCTGGGGCATCTTAATTCATTCTCACAACATGACCTAGCCAACGTAGTCGCTGCAGCTCAATGCGCCTAACAATGTCGATGTCCGAGAATAGCTGATACAGCTCATGGTTCCTTCGACGGCGATATTCACTGTCAACGAAGATCGGCCCATAGATCTTTCGGAGAATTTTTCTCTCAAACACTCCAAGAGCTTCCTCATCTGCTTGCGTAAGTACCAATGCTTCAGATCTATATAATAGCACGAGTAGTATCAGCGTCTTATAGAGTGTGAGTTTGGTCTGGCGGGAGGTGGCCTTGCTTTTGAGTAGCATCTGTTGGCAATACAATCCTTCTCCGAATTTCAAAACTGATGGCATTAGTTTTATTTATGGCGGTACCAAGGTATATTAAATCTTTGACTACATCGAAGCTGTAGTTATCCAGTTCCACAGTTGGTCCGAGTCTACTGGATGTCTTGCGCGTTGATACCATCAGCTTGGTTTTCTCGCCATTTACTGCCAGACCCACTTTGGCAGACACCTTTTCAATTTGTTCAAAGGTGGCTGTTACCGCTCTCAATGTTCGAGGTCTTCGGCGTATGCGAGTAACATGTGTTGTTTGGTGTACGGAGTGCCATTTCTATTCACCTTAGCCTCTCGTATGACCTTTTCCGGCAGAATGTTAAAAAGGTCACACAACAAAATGTCACCTTGTCTGAATCCTCGTTCGGTATTAAACGGCTCCGAAAGGTCCTTTCCGACTTTAACTGCAGATCTTGTACAAGTTAAAGTTATCCTGCATAGCCGAGTTAATTTTGCAGGAATACCGAACGTAGACATGGCTTTAACACCTCTGAACGGATAGACAGCCCTATCCGTTGCGGCTTTATAGTGGACGAATGGTTGAATGTGTCGATGTGTTTTTCGCGGTTTTTTTCAGGATTTGGCGCAGAGTGAAAATCCAAGTCTGAAGCCGCATTGGTATGGTCCAATAATGTCATTGACCATTGTCTTCTGTCGTTCACACAGCACACTGGACAGCACTTTATATGCGATGGGAAGGAGACTTATTCCTCTATATTTGCTTCCAATCATTGGGCATGCATTCCTCTAGCCAAATTGTACTAATCAGCTGGTGCATGCTCCTTACCAGCATCTGACCACCAGTCTTGAATAGTTCGGCTTGTAACCCATCGGCACCTGCTGCTTTATTATTCTTCTTATTATTGATTGCTATTCTGACCTCATCTTGGATAGGTGGTATACACTCTATACCGTCAACTATTATTGGTTCTGGGGTATCCTCTTCACCGCTACTATTTGATACCAGAAGTTTTTTTCAAAATGTTCCTTCCAGATCCTCAACACGCTGTCTGTATCTGTCACCAGGTTTCCTTCTTCATCTCTACAGGATGATGTGCCTGTACCAATACCTTCGGTTTGGTGTTTTACTCGTTGGTAAAATTTTCGGACTTAATTTTGACTCCTGCACATCTCGATTTGCTCACGCTCATGTTTTTATTATTCTTTCTTCTTCTTTTTTTCTGAAAATACGTTTCTCCTCTCTCCTTTTCTCCCGATAATTCTCCATCGCATTACTGTTTTTTCACATCAGTAACATTACGACACTCCTGATCGTAAAATGGAGTTCTTGATGGTGGTTTTTGGTACCCAAGTGTTGCTTTTGCTGCATTTTGTAGGGCAATTCTTTGCCATTGTGCTTCTATACTATTATCGGGACTAGAAGTGCTTTCATCAAGCAGGTGGGTAAGTTGAGCGGAGTAGGCCTCGGCTACCTGTTGTGTTTGCAGCTTTTCGACGTCGAGTTTCCATGTTGTGTTAGATCGTACCTTTGCTGCAACATTAAGACGAGTGCGAATCTTGGCTGGTCTGAATCGATATTCGCTCCTCGGATCGATCGAACGTCTAATACACTGGATGAATGCCTTCCGTCCATCACAACATAATCAATTTGATTTATCGTTGCTTGATCAGGAGAAATCCAGGTGGCTTTGTGTATATCGAGATGCTTGAACCTGGTGCTGCTAACTACCATGTTTTTTGCTGCCGCGAAGTCAATCAACCTCATGCCGTTGTCGGTTGTTTCATCATGCAGGCTGAATTTTCCGACGGTGGGACCAAAAATATTTTCCCTTCCGACTTTTGCATTAAAATCTCCTAGCAGAATGTTAATGTCATGGCCAGGGCAGCGGTCATATGCAGTTTTTAGGCGCTCGTAAAAATTTCATTGGTTTGTTCATCTTTGTCTTCCGTCGGAACATGGGCGCAAATGAGACTGATGTAGAAGAACTTCGCTTTTATACGGATTATATCAATTCGGTCATCTACAGGAGTGAATCTGGAGACGAGGTCTTTTATTCTCCCGTTAACCATAAATACGCATCCAAATTCACGTCTTGTTCATGGCAGCTATAATACAGTGCGTAATAATCTGATTTACTTACGCCAGTCCCTTTCCATCGCATTTCCTGTAAGGCAATAATATCGTTTTTGTACTTATTGAGTACATCCGACAAAGCGAATACTGTGTCTGTTCTGTACAACGTGCGCGCATTCCAAGTGCAGATTCGCAGATTGTGGTCCCTTATACGTTTGCGGGGGTCGTCAACAGTAGGTGGGTTTGGTTTTATTTTTCTATGCTTTTTCATATTAGGAGAAGTTTTCCCGAGTGTGGGCAACTAACCCGACGGCTCAACTCATTTTTATAGTTCTTATGGGTGAACTCGCGGCACATATTAGCTCACTATTTCATCGGGTGATGAAAATAGGTATGCCAGGTGGCACCACGGGAAGGCCAGTGTCCACAATTGAGATGAAAGATGGACCAAGATAAGCTTGCACTTCGCCATGTTAAAGCCAATCAGAGGTGTTGCTTGGTATCTATTATCCCCTACGCCACCCTATATTTTTAAAAGTCTATATTTATAGTCTATAGAAGAGTTCTGTAAAATAAGGCCAGTAGAAGTGGCAAATCTTGTCAATCCTTTTTGAAAATAAATAAGCAATTTGTTGCTATTAAAAAAAGAAGAACAACAACAACCAATTGTAATCAGTAAATCTGTGGATAAGTCTCTTCGGTTAATGTAAATACTGGCACCCCCATATTTGTTTCTCCCCCTTTCAACAGTTGTGTCTATTCGATTATTTTTCCACTCCTACTCCTTCACTTGCAACTACAACTGCTCTTATAAAATGTCCTTGTAAACAAATTCGAAAAGCACAAACACACACAGAGACAGACGAAAGCGTTAAAAACATTTTCGGTCAATTATCCGCTGAATGAAATTTTGTAATCGACCGTCCGACCAACCATCCAACCAACCACTTCAGCTTATGTTCATTTTTGTGTGGAACATTCACTACTTCAAAAATATGTTGCTCTACAATCGGGTGGGGTGGGGTGTATCCTCACTCACAGGATTATCAGTTTTTGTTGTTGTTGTTGCTGTTGTCAACATTAAAACTCAATTTAGACAATAACATCGTTTAAGCAAATAATTGTTCTCTTGTTTTGTAAAAAAAAATAATTTTTATTCGGTCCTTTCCTACATCGTCCTTTGAACCATACTGCTGGAGTATGCTGACGAACTTTCAAAAGTTTTGTATGAGATTATGTCGTATGTCGTAGTATTTTACAAATACATGTCGTCGTGGCGTTTCTATTTGAATATTGGATTTACCTCCGAACTCTCAATAAAAGTGAAGCAAACAACCAACCAACCACCCAAAGCCTTACTACTCCTCACCCAGACCATCATCGAATCAAAGTACAACCCCTTATTTCCGGGATTTGTTGCCGAAGTTCATCAACATCATCATGAGAGCCATTGACAAGCTCATGATCTCACAAAATATTCTCTGCTTATATCCCATTTGTTTCATTTCCTCGTACACATTTCCGAATTGCTGTTGCTGTTGAGACTCCCAGAGTTCCCGCCAAGTACAAAAGGCTTAAGTTGTTGTATGTGGCCTTTTCACTTATGTCCTTAAAAAATATTCTTTAAAAATCCACGCCTTGTCTATGTCCTTAAAAAATATTCTTTAAAAATCCACGCCTTGTCTATGTCCTTAAAAAATATTCTTTAAAAATCCACGCCTTGTCTATGTCCTTAAAAAATATTCTTTAAAAATCCACGCCTTGTCTATGTCCTTAAAAAATATTCTTTAAAAAATCCACGCCTTGTCTATGTCCTTAAAAATAATGTTTAAAAAATCCACGCCTTGTCTATGTCCTTAAAAATAATGTTTAAAAAATCCACGCCTTGTCTATGTCCTTAAAAATAATGTTTAAAAAATCCACGCCTTGTCTATGTCCTTAAAAAATATTCTTTAAAAAATCCACGCCTTGTCTATGTCCTTAAAAAATATTCTTTAAAAAATCCACGCCTTGTCTATGTCCTTAAAAATATTCTTTAAAAAATCCACGCTATCTCTACTTTACTTATTTACTTAGCTGGCTTGTCACAGAACGGTTGTTCCATAAGCCGAGCTTAAAAAAGATTTCCAAGCGCGACGGTCTTGTGCGCATCTCCTCCAATTTGAAAGACCACGTTCCGAGATGTTGTTTTCTACTTGGTCTTTTCATCTAATTCGTGGCCTTCCCGTTCCACGGGAACCATCAGTAGGCTCCCTTTTGTATGCCTTTTGAGCTGGGGCATTCTCATTCATTCGCACAACATTGCCTAGCCACCGTAGTCGCTGCAGCTCAATACGACTGACTATGTCCATTGTAAAGTTCGTGGTTCATTCGACGCCGATATTCATCGTCGATGCAGATTGGCTCGTAGAGCTTTCGGAGAATTTTTCTTTCAAACACTCCAAGAGCTGCCTCATCTGCTTGCACAAGTACCCATGCTTCAGATCCATAAAACAGCATCTTGTAGAGTGTAAGTTTGGTCTGACGGGAGGTGGCCTTGTTTCTAAACTGCTTACATAGACCATAGTAGCATCTGTTGGCCAACACTATACTTCTCCAGTACATTTATTTATGGCGGTACTAAGGTATATAAAATCTGTAACTACCTCGAAGCTGTAGTTCTCAAGTTCCACAGTTGGGCCGAGTCTACTGGATGTCTTGCGCGTTGGTACCATCAGCTTGGTCCTCTCGCCATTTGCTGCCAGAGCCACTTTTGCAGACTTCTTCACAATTTGTTCAAAGGTGGCTGTTACCGCTCTCAATGTTCGACGCATTATAACGATGCCATCGGGCGAGTAACATGTGTTGTTTGGTGTTCAGAGTGTCATTTCTGTTCACCTTTGCGTCTCGTATGACCTTTTCCAGCAGGATGTTAAAAAGGTCACACAACAAACTGTCACCTAGTCTGAATCCTCGTTCGGTATTGAAGAGCTCCGATAGGTCGTTTCCGACTTTAACTGCAGACCTTGTGCCACTTAAAATTATCCTGCATAGTCGAATTAATTTTGTAGGAATGCCGAACGTAGACATGGCTTTAAACACCTCTGAATGGATAGGGCTGTCGAATGCGGCTATTCTAGTCGACGAATAGGTGGTATGTGTCGATGTGTTTTTCGTGAGGTTTTTTCCAGGATTTTGGGCAGAGTGAAAATTTGGACAATGGTGGATTTGCCAGGTCTGAAGCGGCATTGGTATGGTCCAATAATGTCATTGACCATTGGCTTCAGCCGTTCACACAGCACACTGGATAGCACTTTATATGCGAAGGGAGGGAGACTTATTCCTCTATAGTTGGCACATATCGTCTTGTCTCCTTTTTTGTGCACGGGACACAGGATGCTGAGGTTCCAGTCACTGGGCATGCATTCTTCTAGCCAAATTGTACTAATCAGCTGGAGCATGCTCCTTACCAGCATCTGATCACCAGTCTTGAAATGTTCGGCTGGTATCCCGTCGGCACCTGCTGCTTTATTGTTCTTGAGCCGATTGATTGCTATTCTGACTACATCTTGTCTATGTGGTATACACTCTATACCGTCATCTCTTATTGGTTCTGGGGTATCTTCCTCTCCACCACTATTTGAAGAAGCTTTTCAAAATGCTCTTTTGAGATTCTCAACACGATGTCTGTATCTGTCACCAGATTTCCTTCTTCACCTTTACAGGAGGATGTGCCTGCACCAAAACCTTCGGTTTGATGTTTTACTTGTTGGTAAAATTTACGCACTTCATTCTGACTCCTGTACATCTCGATTTGCTCACGCTCACGTTTTTCTTGTTCTTTCTTCTTTTTTCTGAACATACGTTTCTCCTCTCTCCTTTTCTCCCGATAATTCTCCATCACATTACGTGTTGCTACTGTCTGCATGGTTACCCTATACGCTGCGTTTTTCACATCGGTAGCATTACGACACTCCTGATCGTACCATGGGTTTCTTGATGGTGGTTTTTGGTACACAGGTGTTGCTTTTGCTGCAGTTTGTAGGGAGTGGGTAATTCTTTGCCATTGTGCTTCTATACTATTATTGGGACAAGAAGTGCTTTCGTCAAACAGGTGGGTAAGTTGAGCGGAGTATGCCTCTGCTACCTGTTGTGTTTGCAGCTTTTCGACGTCGAGTTTCCGTGTTGTATTAGGTCGTACCTTTGCTGCAACGTCAAATAGACTGGATGAATGCCTTCCGTTCTATCACAACATGATCAATTTGATTTACCATTACCTTGTGGCAGGAGAAATCCATGTGGTCTTAATGTTATCAAAGATGCTTAATACAACACGGAAATGTTTGTTTCTTCGTGAAGGCTGAATTTTCCGAAGGTGGGGCCAAATATATTTTCACGAAGTCAATCAACCTCATGCCGTTGTCTGACGTTTCTTCATGAGGGCTGAATTTTCCGACGGTGGGACTAAAAATATTTTCCCTTCCAATTTTTGCATTAAAATCTCCTAGCAGAATTTTAATGTCATGGCCAGGGCAGCGGTCGTATGCAGCTTCTAGGCGCTCGTAAAATATGTCTTTGATCTGCTTATCTTTGTCTTCGGCCGGAGCATGGGCGCAAATAAGACTGATGTAGAAGAACTTCGCTTTTATGCGGATTATAGCAATTCGCTCATCTACTGTAGTGAATCTGGAGACGAGGTATTTTATTCTCCTATTAACCATAAATCCGCAGTCGAATTCATGTCTCGTTTCATGGCAGCTATGATACAGGGCGTATCATAGCTGCCATGGTTTGGTTTTCTTTTTCTTTGCTTTTTCATAGTAGGAGGGGTTTTCCGAGTGTGGGCAACTAACCCGACGCCTCAACCCATTTTTTTATAGTTCCTATGGGTGAACTCGCGGCACATCCATCGCATTACCTGTAAGGCAATAATATCGGCATTGTACATCCTGAGTACATCCGCCAAGGCGAAAACTGCGCCTGTTATGTACAAGGTGCGCATATTCTAAGTACAGATTTGCAGATTGTTGTCCTTTATACGTTTGCGGGTGTCGTCAACATTAGGAGGGTTTGGTTTTCTTTTTCTTAGCTTTTCATAGGAGGGGTTTTCCGAGTGTGGGCAATTAACCCGACGCCTCAACCCATGTTTTTATAGTTCTTATGGGTGAACTCGCGGCACATATTAGCTCACTATTTCAATGGATGATGAAATTAGTTACCCCAGGAGACACCGCGGGGAGGTCAGTGTCCACAATTGAAATGAAAGAGGGACCAAGATAAGCCTGGACTTTGCCATTTTAAAGCCAATCAGAGCCGTTGCTTGTTATCTATCATCCCCTACGCCACCCAAAAAACTTAGACGCCTTTTGGGAGTCCTTAAAACATATCGCTGATAATCGTTTTTTATTAAGCATATCCTGGCCTGAGATAGAACAAAGCCTTCCTATTATTATATTTATGTTATCTCCGAGATTGTCGAACAATAACATTTTCCGTTCTAAATTTCCCATTCAAAAAGGAAATTTAATGAAAAAATTACAAAACCAGAACACTCTCAGACAAAAGAGGCCGAACATCTTTGAGGCGCAATGCGACATTATTTCTAAATGAAATCCTTGACAAAAAGCAATATTGTTTACAACAAAACACGTGGCGGCGAGAAATTTTATTTGATTTTCAACACCATCACCAACCAATACCAAGACAACAAAGATGCAAGATTACAATTTTTTTCACAGCCGCTGTAAAAAAAAATCGAAATAGAAAATCTACGCCGGTTAGGGTGTTGTAATTTACACTTTGCAAAAAGGAAAAAATGAGGCACACGTCGTCCTCATCACTTTAAGTGAGTGGGTGGGAGGGTGTGTGTGATTGGGTGTCTACGGTTAACACCATTGATGATCAGTTTAACAATGCTGAGTGGTGGTGTTCAACAAATACACCAACAACAAGATGAACAAAAAAAAATTGAAACATAACCAGGAAACCAACAATTAATGAATGTGTCAAACGTCTGATTATTACAATACTCTACTGAACGAGGGGGAGGAGGGAGGTGGTTGCGAATACAAAATTGTCTCCTTCAAATACCAAACACGTTAGTGGAATTTCATTAAGGCTGGCTGCATCATGCCGCCGTTTGCACAATCAATTTGTGCAACATCAAAGGATAATGTTGTTTTGATTGTCGCCAGTCGGCGTGTCGATTATTGTCATGTTGACATTATTTTGGATTTATTTTCTGTTTACATTGTCTATCCGCAAATCACGAATGGTGTCAACAACTAACAACTAAATACAAATAACAACAAAAACTAAATCGAAGTGGGGTTATTGTCATCCTGGGAATGTGCAATCAAGTACCAACTATGATGTGGAGTTGAAAATAACCGGTTTTGAAACGGATCTTACGGTTATATCATAAAATTTCAAGAGTATAACAGTTTTAGAAAACTGTTATACGCTTTAAAATATATTTTAAATTATATGAAATGATAATTGAATTAGAAAATACACACAATTTCATGTGTATAACAGTTTTGGGAAACTGTTATACAACTGTTATACTGAAGAAAATACAACCAAACCATAAAAAAGGAATAAAAATAGCTGAATATAACACTATTTCATATGTATAACAGTTTAAAGAAATTGTTATACAAGAAGAAATACCCCAGAAACGATTTTTAAAGAATATATTTTTAAAGAATACTTTTTCAAGGCGTGGATTTTTTAAAGAATATTTTTTCAAGGCGTGGATTTTTTAAAGAATATTTTTTTCAACGCGTGGATTTTTTAAAGAATTTTTTTTTCAAGGCGTGGATTTTTTAAAGAATATTTTTTTCAAGGCGTGGATTTTTTAAAGAATATTTTTTTCAAGGCGTGGATTTTTTAAAGAATACTTTTTTCAAGGCGTGGATTTTTTAAAGAATATTTTTTTCAAGGCGTGGATTTTTTAAAGAATATTTTTTTCAAGGCGTGGATTTTTTAAAGAATATTTTTTTCAACGCGTGGATTTTTTAAAGAATACTTTTTTCAAGGCGTGGATTTTTTAAAGAATATTTTTTTCAAGGCGTGGATTTTTTAAAGAATATTTTTTTCAAGGCGTGGATTTTTTAAAGAATATTTTTTTCAACGCGTGGATTTTTTAAAGAATTTTTTTTTCAAGGCGTGGATTTTTTAAAGAATATTTTTTTCAAGGCGTGGATTTTTTAAAGAATATTTTTTTCAAGGCGTGGATTTTTTAAAGAATATTTTTTTCATGGCGTGGATTTTCTAAAGAATATTTTTTTCATGGCGTGGATTTTTTAAAGAATATTTTTTTCAAGGCGTGGATTTTTTAAAGAATATTTTTTTCAAGGCGTGGATTTTTTAAAGAATATTTTTTTCATGGCGTGGATTTTTTAAAGAATATTTTTTTCAAGGCGTGGATTTTTTAAAGAATATTTTTTTCAAAGCCTCTCAAGGCGTGGATTTTTTAAAGAATATTTTTTTCAAGGCGTGGATTTTTTAAAGAATATTTTTTTCAAGGCGTGGATTTTTTAAAGAATATTTTTTTCAAGGCGTGGATTTTTTAAAGAATATTTTTTTCAAGGCGTGGTTGATAGAACCGAGTAACCTTTTATAGTTTTTTTCCGAATTCCACATCTCCAAATCAATTATATGCTAATCTTGTTGTAAATATCTTCCTTTGCAAGTTGTTAGCTTTGAGTGGCGTGGATTTTTTAAAGAATATTTTTTCCAAGGCGTGGATTTTTTTTTGGAAACTGTTATACAACTGTCATACTCTTGATAATAATGCCAATGTGAAAAAAATGTTCAATATATACAAAAATAGTCAATTTTTAAGTGTATAACAGTTTTCAGAAACTGTTATAAAACTGTTATACTCGTAAAATTACTTCCAAACAGCGAAAAAAATTAAAATATAGACAAATAATATGTTTTTTTTTAACCTGAAAACATTTTTTTGTCCAACTGGTGAATAGAACCGAGTAACCTAGTTATTTTCCGAATTCCCATATCTCCAAATCAATTGTATGCTAATATTGTTGTAAATATCTTAATTTACAAGTTGTTAGCTTTGAGTATATCTAACAAAATACACATGGACACACGACAAGCCGTGCACACACACACACACCAACACCATAGCTGTCACACAAAAACAACAATAATACAAAACATGAGGACATGATGATGTTCTGAAGATGGTGTTATTGATAACACGACGAGTGTAAATATCCACTTTTGGACGTGATACTTGAAAGCAGAAACAACCCACAGACGGACAAACACTTTTTTGCAAAAAAAAAAAAAAAAAAAAAAAAA
Source organism: Musca vetustissima (assembly GCF_032173495.1). Classification (NCBI taxonomy): domain Eukaryota; kingdom Metazoa; phylum Arthropoda; class Insecta; order Diptera; family Muscidae; genus Musca; species Musca vetustissima. The sequence continues at coordinate 167,461 of NW_026875952.1, forward strand.
CATTCCAATATTTGTTTCCGCTGCTGCTGCTTTGTTTTGTTCAATTTAATGCCAAACAAACGGCAATCCTTGGAGATAACTGGAGTACGCCTGGCTCCTCCTCGAAGTCAATGGTAATTTCCATTTTCCATCTGACACGTGTCGGATGTGTTGTTTTTCCCTATCACTGTTGCTGCCATTGAGTGTGAACACGTGTTTGGAATTCATATCCAAAGTAAAATAGCCATAACATCAACCGAGAACTACAATTCCCATAACGCCGGAACAATATTGTAATTGAGAACATGTCCTTTTTATTGTTTTCTCACACAGGATAATGAAATTGTTTCCCCGGCTGGGGGAGTGGGAGGAAAACAATTTTTCATTAAATAGTAATTATTACCTATTTAGAATCGATAAATTAGTTTTGGGTAATGGAGGTGGGTGTTAGGGTGAAATTGAGGATTGCATACCAGTAAATATTTGTAAAAAACATATATGTCCTTTAAAAGTCCACAGGAAAGTAGGTCATGAAAAATTATTCTTTAAAAAATCCAGACCTTGGTAAGATCCTTTAGAATTATTCTTTAAAAAATCCACGTCTTGTGGGGGTCCTTTAGAATTATTCTTTGAAAATTCCACACCTTGTGTGGATCCTTCAGAAACATTCTTTAACAAATCCACGCCTTGTGTGGGTCCTTCAGAAATATTCTTTAAAAAATCCACGCTTTGTGTAGGTCCTTAAAACCATCCTTTAAAAAAATCCACGCCTTGTGTAGGTCCTTAAAAACATCCTTTAAAAAAACCACGCCTTGTGTAGGTCCTTAAAAACATCCTTTAAAAAATCCACGCCTTGTGTAGGTCCTTAAAAACATCCTTTAAAAAAATCCACTCCTTGTGTAGGTCCTTAAAAACATCCTTTAAAAAAATCCACGCCTTGTGTAGGTCCTTAAAAACATCCTTTTAAAAAATCCACGCCTTGTGTAGGTCCTTAAAAACATCCTTGTGTAGGTCTTTTAAAACATCCACGCCTTGGAAAGGTCCTTTAGAAATAATCTTTAAAAAAACCACGCCTTGTCTAAGTCCTTTAGAAATATTCTTTAATAAAACCACGCCTTGTCTAAGTCCTTTAGAAATATTCTTTAATAAAACCACGCCTTGTCTAAGTCCTTTAGAAATATTCTTTAAACAAACCACGTCTTGTCTAAGTCCTTTAGAAATATTCTTTAAAAAACCACGCCTTGTGTGGGTCCTTCAGAAATATGCTTTAAAAAATCCACGTTTTGGAGAGGTCCTTCAGAAATATTCTTTAAGAAATCCACGCCATGGAAAGGTCCTTCAGAAATATTCTTTAAAAAATCCACGCCTTGGAAAGGTCCTTCAGAAATATTCTTTAAAAAATCCACGCCTTAGAAAGGTCCTTCAGAAATATTATTTAAAAAATCCACGCCTTAGAAAGGTCCTTCAGAAATATTATTTAAAAAATCCACGCCTTAGAAAGGTCCTTCAGAAATATTCTTTAAAAAATCCACGCCTTAGAAAGGTCCTTCAGAAATATTCTTTAAAAAATCCACGCCTTAGAAAGGTCCTTCAGAAATATTCTTTAAAAAATCCACGCCTTAGAAAGGTCCTTCAGAAATATTCTTTAAAAAATCCACGCCTTAGAAAGGTCCTTCAGAAATATTATTTAAAAAATCCACGCCTTAGAAAGGTCCTTCAGATATATTCTTTAAAAAATCCACGCCTTAGAAAGGTCCTTCAGAAATATTCTTTAAAAAATCCACGCCTTAGAAAGGTCCTTCAGAAATATTATTTAAAAAATCCACGCCTTAGAAAGGTCCTTCAGAAATATTATTTAAAAAATCCACGCCTTGTGTAGGTCCTTAAAAACATCCTTTAAAAATCCACGCCTTGTGTAGGTCCTTAAAACATCCTTTAAAAAATCCACGCCTTGTGTAGGTCCTTAAAAACATCCTTTAAAAAATCCACGCCTTGTGTAGGTCCTTAAAAACATCCTTTAAAAAATCCACGCCTTGTGTAGGTCCTTAAAAACATCCTTTTAAAAAATCCACGCCTTGTGTAGGTCCTTAAAAACATCCTTTAAAAAATCCACGCCTTGTGTAGGTCCTTAAAAACATCCTTTAAAAAATCCACGCCTTGTGTAGGTCCTTAAAAACATCCTTTTAAAAAATCCACGCCTTGTGTAGGTCCTTAAAAACATCCTTTAAAAAATCCACGCCTTGTGTAGGTCCTTAAAAACATCCTTTTAAAACATCCACGCCTTGTGTAGGTCCTTAAAAACATCCTTTAAAAAATCCACGCCTTGTGTAGGTCCTTAAAAACATCCTAAAAAAAAACCACGCCATGTGTGGGTCCTTAAAAACATCCTTTAAAAAATCCACGCCTTGTGTAGGTCCTTAAAAACATCCTTTAAAAAATTCACGCCTTGTGTAGGTCCTTAAAAACATCCTTTAAAAAATCCACGCCTTGGAAAGGTCCTTAAAAACATCCTTTACAAAATCCACGCCTTGGAAAGGTCCTTAAAAACATCCTTTAAAAAATCCACGCCTTGTGTAAGTCCTTAAAAACATCCTTTATAAAATCCATGCCTTGTGTGGGTCCTTCAGAATTATTCTTTAAAAAATCCACGCCTTGTGTAAGTCCTTAAAAACATCCTTTATAAAATCCATGCCTTGTGTGGGTCCTTCAGAATTATTCTTTAAAAAAGCCACGCCTTGTGTAGGTCCTTAAATACATCCTTTAAAAAATCCACGCCTTGTGTAGGTCCTTAAACACATCCTTTAAAAAATCCACGCCTTGTGTAGGTCCTTAAAAACATCCTTTAAAAAATCCACGCCTTGTGTAGGTCCTTAAAAAGATCCTTTAAAAAATCCACGCCTTGTGTAGGTCCTTAAAAACATCCTTTAAAAAATCCACGCCTTGTGTAGGTCCTTAAAAAGATCCTTTAAAAAATCCACGCCTTGTGTAGGTCCTTAAAAACATCCTTTAAAAAATCCACGCCTTGTGTAGGTCCTTAAAAAGATCCTTTAAAAAATCCACGCCTTGTGTAGGTCCTTAAAAACATCCTTTAAAAAATCCACGCCTTGTGTAGATCCTTAAAAACATCCTTTAAAAAATCCACGCCTTGTGCAGGTCCTTAAAAACATCCTTTAAAAAATCCACGCCTTGTGTAGGTCCTTAAAAACATCCTTTAAAAAATCCACGCCTTGTGTAGGTCCTTAAAAACAACCTTTAAAAAATCCATGCCTTGTGCAGGTCCTTAAAAACATCCTTTAAAAAATCCACGCCTTGTGTAGGTCCTTAAAAAAATTCTTTAGAAAATCCACGCCTTGTGTCCTTAAAAACATCCTGTCCTACATTATCCTTTATCACAACATGTATTATTATTAATTTCCCTTTTCATATCGAATCCTTTAACAAAATTTAATCAATAACAATCAACAGCATACCCAAAGGCTCAAGGACTATTAAAAATATACCAGTAGTAATAAAAAACAACAATAACAACAACCATCTCCTCCTTTCAATCATCGCTAATACAACAACAAAAAATTAATATTCACACATAATGACAGTATTAAGTGTTTAACCACATTCCCTTTTCGATTCGAAATCCTTAACTAATCACATTGCTGACGGTGGCCAGGGGTGTTTTGTGAGAGTGGAGGGGGAAGTGGAGGATGAGGCATCATAAAAATCGATTAAATCCTTCAAAATGTTTATGTACCACAAAATAAACCTAAACATTTTCAGTGCTTTATTGCTGGCTTGGTTCGGATCGTTGTTGTATTTTCGCTTCCGTTTCCGATTCCTCCGACGAATGCACTTCGCTGCCATAATTTTTGCGACGTGCTTGCGCCACCGCTTTTATTTTTTTAAACATACGGACAAGTGACAATCATTGGGTCTTAATTGAATTCTGGTGCTGCATAATAAATCAACTCGAATGCTCGTCGGGTACTTAAGCCACCCGGCAAGGGCAGCAACAACAACCTGACGCATCAAAAGGCAAATCGAGCATCAACACATTAGTCCTTTATAATCCTTTAGAGCCTTTAAATGCGAATGCTGTTCATCATCATTCCCTTTCGGCCTTCATATGGTGGGATATGAGTTGAGCGATGGGGAGGGGGTGGTGCGGAATGGAATAATATTGAGGTTGTTGGTGTTGTTATTGCTCTATACCGCACTTCAAGTTCGAATCCGAATAATGAGGAATACGTGTATTTATGCCAGTTGGAATTTATGTGTGGATGGATGTGTGTGTGTATTTAAGGATATATGAATGAATAAACAAATCGACAAGAATAGCATCCGAAGCTGCAGCAATAGAACAACAACAATCATAACAATAAACAAAAGGGGATATTCTTAACTCGGCTCGGAACAAAACAATGGAACAAATGGAACAGTAAACCATAAACGGTAAAGTGAATAAATGAATGGACGGAACAAAAACAGGCCCTAAATACCCTGAAAGAAATGATTTTTGTACTGCCTTTTGCCGCCGCACTTGTTTCATTGTTGTCGTCTTGAGGGGAAGCGATTAGGCACAGTGGGCTAATAAAAGAAATTTTTAAGGACTTAGATAAGGCGTGGATTTTTTAAAGAATATTTCTGAAGGACTTAGACAAGGCGTGGATTTTTTAAAGAATATTTCTGAAGGACTTAGACAAGGCGTGGATTTTTTAAAGAATATTTCTGAAGGACTTAGACAAGGCGTGGATTAGTTAAAGAATATTTTTGAAGGACCTTACCAAGGCGTGGATTATTTAAAGAATATTTCAGAAGGACCTTACCAAAAATATTTTTAATTTTTTTCTTTTTTACCCCACTGTACCATGTTGCCTGAAGTGCCAGAATAAAGATGAGTTGAATAAAATTTTGTTGTGAAGAGTCACATTAAAAGGGATTGACTGCGTAGTTGTGTGTGTGTGGAGGGGGGAGAAACGAAACAAAGCGAGGGATTTGAAATTGGTATTGCACCATAATGTGAGGGCTTAGTGCGGCAAATAACTTTTGCTAAATTCTTTATTGTTTTTCTGTTTTTTTGTTTTGTTCTGTTTGTTTGGATGGATGGTTGGTTGGTATTTTTTATTGCTTTCAAAACAAGAGGCTTAAAGCAAAACAAATACGAATTTTGCAAAAAGAAACCCAAAACACCGAAGTAGAAGAAGAAGAAGAAACAATGCAGTACCAAAGTACAAGGAAATCGTTCATACACCCCATCCCATTCCAGCATAGCTATGAATCGGAGTGGCTTTGATTGTTGGCTTGGCACACCAGGAGTAGCAGAGCTACAGAACAAGTGCAGGGCTATTGTAAAGCTGAGCAGCAAACAAATTGAGTTAAACGTCAACGGGACTATAAAAAGGATTTACAAATCGTTTGGGCGGATGATGGCGGTGATGGTGGTGGTTTATCAATAAGTGAAAGTGATTCTTCGATACACCCATATCGATGACTGTATTGAAGTGTGTGCTCACTTTATGGGCATTTGTAAGGAATGGGTATTTATTATCCCGCAAATAAGATACCTGCAGAGAAGCTGTGGTCGAATTAAATGCACCATTAGGAAAACAAAAATAAAAGGTAATTTTGCGAAAATCTCACCACAGGATTTTTTTCGGTAATCCTGGGTCTTTAGTTATGAAATTGAAATTTGTAGAGGAAATTGAGAATATTTTCTTCCAGTCAGAATGAAAATCGAGGGTGACGTAGGGGATGATATATACCCCCGCAAACATATAAAGAATCACGATCTGCAAATCTGCACTTGGAATGTGCTCACTTTGTACAGAACAGGCGCAGTTTTCGCCTCGGCGGATGTACTCAAGAAGTACAATGCCGATATTATTGCCTTACAGGAAATGCGATGGAAAGGGACTGGCGTAAGTAAATCAGATGATTACGCACTGTATTATAGCTGCCATGAAACGAGGCATGAATTTGGCTGCAGATTTATGGTTAATAGGAGACTAAAAGACCTCGTCTCCAGATTCACTCTAGTAGATGAGCAAATTGCTATAATCCTCATAAAAGCGAAGTTATTCTACAACAGTCTTATTTGCGCCCATGCTCCGACCGAGGACAAAGATGAGCAGACCAAAGACAAAGTTTACGAGCGCATAGAAACAGCATATGATCGCTGCCCTGGCCATGATGACATTAAAATTCTGCTAGAAGATTTTAATGCAACAATCGTAAGGGAAAATATGTTTGGCCCAATCGTCGGAAAATTCCACCTCCATGAAGAAACATCAGACAATGACATGAGGTTGATTGACTTCGCGGCAGCAAAAAACATGGTAGTTAAGCAGCACCAGATTCAAGCATCTCGATATACACAAGGCCACCTGGATCGTTCCTAATCAAGCAAGGAGAAATCAAATTGATCATGTTGTCATAGACGGAAGGCATTCATCCAGTGTATTAGACGTCCGATTGATCCGAGAAGCGAATATCGATTCGGACCACTACCTTGTAGCAGCCAAGGTTCACACTCATCTCAATCATGCAGCAAAGGTGCGATCTAATACAACACGGAAACTCGACGTCGAAAAGCTGCAAACACAACAGGTAGCCGAGGCCTACTGCATTCAACTTACCCTCCTGCTTGAAGAAAGCACTTCTTGTTCCGATAATAGTATAGAAGCACAATGACAAAGAATTGCCCACTCCCTATAAACTGCAGCAAAAGCAACACTTGGGTACCAAAAACCACCATCAAGAAACTCATGGTACGACCAGGAGTGTCGTAATGCTACTGATGTGAGAAAGGCAGCGTATAGGGCAACCCTGCAGACAGTAGCAACACGTAATGCGATCGAGAATTATGAGAGGGAGAAAATGAGAGAGGAGAGACATATTTTCAGAAGAAAGAAGAAATAACAAGAAAAACGTGAGCGTGAGCAAATCGAGATGTATAGGAGTCATAATGAAGTTCGGAAATTTTACCAACGAATAAAACACCAAACCGAAGGCTTTGGTGCAGGCACATCCTCCTGGAAAGATGATACAGACAGCGGGCTGATGATCTGGAAGGAGCATTTTGAAAAACTTCTGGTATCAAATAGTGGCGGTGAAGAGGATACCTCAGAACCAATAAGAGATGATGGTATAGAGTGTATACCACCTAGCCAAGATGAGGTCAGAATATCAATCAATCGGCTGAAGTATAATAAACCAGCATGTGCCGATGGGTTACAAGCCGAACTATTCACGACTGGTGGTCAAATGCTGGTAAGGAGCATGCACCAGCTGATTATTATAATTTGGCTAGAGGAATGCATGGCCAATGATTGGAACCTCAGCATCCTGTGCCCCATGCACAAAAAAGGAGACAAGACGATATGTACCAACTATAGAGGAATAAGTCTCCTTCCCATCGCATATAAAGTGCTATCCAGTGTGCTGTGTGAACGACTGAAGCCAATGGTCAATGACATTATTGGACCATACCAATGCGACTTCAGACCTGGCAAATCCACCATTGCCCAGATTTTCACTCTGCGCCAAATCCTGGAAAAGACCCAGGAACAACTCATCGACACATACCACCCATTCGTCGACTATAAAGCCGCATTCGACAGCCCTATCCGTTCTGAGGTGTTTTAAGCATTCCTGCAAAATTAATTCGGGCCCTCCAATACCGAACGAGGATTCAGACAAGGTGACAGTTTGTTGTGTGACCTTTTTAACATCCCGCTGGAAAAGGTCATACGAGAGGCAAAGGTGAACACAAATGGCACTCTGTACACCAAACAACACATATTATTCGCCTACGCCGATGACATCGACATAATGGGTCGAACATTGGGAGCGGTAACAGCTACCTTTGAGCAAATTGAGAAGAAGTCTGCCAAAGTGGTTCTGGCAGTAAACGGCGAGAAGACCAAGCTAATGGTAGCAACTCGCAAGACGTCCCAGTAGACTCGGACAGCACTACAGCAAGATTTTATACCGAAGGTTTTTCGGTAGCACGGGTGTCAGGGGCCCCTAGATCCGTGGATCTAGCCTGACAAGTTGGTGTTGGCCCCGCGGGAAGCATCGTGCTGGCTGTGGTTTAAACCCAAATCGCGGGTAAAGTTTCGACTTGGTGTGGAGTTGCACAGCAACCGGGGTGCCTGAACCTTAGAAAGGCTCCGCTCCTCATCCAAGGAGGTGATCACGTCCTCGGTGTGGGATCGTTGGTTGACGCGTTGTATTAACTAGTGTTTACAGCACCGTGGGGTAAGGCCGGCAGGCAGGTACCCACGTACTCTAAATATCTCTGTCAAAGATTTTATATACCTTGGTACCGCCATAAATAAAACGAATGACATCAGTTTTAAAATTCGGAGAAGGATTGCGATGGCCAACAGATGCTACTATGGTCTGAGTAAGCAACTCAAAAGCAAGGCCACCTCCCGCCAGACCAAACTCACACTCTACAAGACGCTGATACTTCCCGTGCTATTATATGGATCTGAAGCATGGGTACTTGTGCAAGCAGATTAGAGGTGTTGGAAAGAAAAATTTTCCGAAAGATCTATGGGCCGATCTGCGTTGACGGTGAATATCGCCGTCGAATGATCCATGAGTTGTACCAGCTATTCTCGGACATCGACATTGTTAGACGTATTGAGCTGCAGCGATTACGTTGGCTAGGTTATGATGTGAGAATGGATGAAGATGCCCCAGCCCAGAAGGCATATAAAAGCGAACCAGCTGATGGCTCACACTGAAGGCGAAGGCCACGAATCCGATGGAAATATCAAGTGGAAGACAACATTGCCGAATATGATCTTTCAAACTGGAAAAACTGCGCAAAAGATCGACGCGCCTGGAAATCATTTCTAAGTTCGGCTTATGGAACGAAAGTTCTGTCACAAGCCACGCCTTGTTTAGATCCCTAAAAAATATTTTTAAAAAATCCACGCCTTGTTTAGATCCCTAAAAAATATTTTTAAAAAATCCACGCCTTGTTTAGATCCCTAAAAAATATTTTTAAAAAATCCACGCCTTGTTTAGATCCCTAAAAAAATATTTTTAAAAAATCCACGCCTTGTTTAGATCCCTAAAAAAATATTTTTAAAAAATCCACGCCTTGTTTAGATCCCTAAAAAAATATTTTTAAAAAATCCACGTCTTGTTTAGATCTCTAAAAAAGCCACCAACGAAACGAACTTCCCATTCAGATCGTATCGCTGGTAACGTGAGAACTTCGAATTGTCACAAGAGACATTTGGCTATGAAAGGTTTTTGTAAAGAAGCTATAGCGAGCTCTACAATTTGTACGCGGACATCGACATAGTCAGTCGTATTGAGCTGCAGCGACTACGGTGACTAGGCCATGTTGTGCGGATGAATGAGAATGCCCCAGCTCAAAAGGCATACAAAAGCGAGCCTACTTATGGTTCCCGTAGAAGGGGAAGGCCACGAATTAGATGGAAAGACCAAGTAGAAAACATCTTGGAACGTGGTCTTCCAAATTGGTGGATATGCGCACAAGACCGACGCGGTTGGAAATCTTTTTTAAGCTCGGCTTATGGAACAACTGTTCTGTAACAAGCCAGCTAAGTAAGTAAGCTATAAATAGCTTCTGGGGAGAATATCCCAACAAAAAACTAAGGGAACTGATGAGGATCAGTGGCGAGATCCGTAACTAGAGTCTTCTCTGCCTTACCCCTCGGCGGACAATGCCATACATTCCCCACTAATAAATAGTTGTTGTTTTTTTTATAAAAACAACCAACTGGGATTCAGCCTCACTATTTTGCGGAAGCAGAATACAAATGGTATCCCAAATAACCCGTCAACAGAACTGATGAAAAAAATATTTTTAAAAAATCCACACCCTATGAGGAACCTTTAAAAATATTTTTAAAAAATCCACGCCTTGTGTGGGTCCTTGAAAAATATTCGTAATAAAAACCCTTAAATAATTTTATAAATCCTTACGACATCTGTTAAGAACCACAATCGATTTATTTTTTCATGTTATTCGAAAACTTCAAGGGTCCTTGAGTGAAAATTTCCATAAGTATTGAATATTGCTATAGTCCTGATATTGACAACTGAGGATAAGTATGTCTAACCTGCAATAATGTTGAAGTGATATATTGTCGCATTTTGATTATTGTCCTTGTGTTTAGTATTTTCAATATCACATATTTGATATCCTGCACTTCTTCGTGAAAACACTTAACCCACAGACACACTCACATACAAATGTTTATAGCCTCAGGGCACCATCATGCAATGAATATATTTTTAAGTAACGACAACTATTTGTATTCCGCATCAGGATTATGAAATATTCCATGGCACTCTCCATCCTGCTGCTGTCGTCCTCATCATCATTAAACGGACGATTTCATTTGTTTCGATTCTGATTTGGTTTATTGTTTCTATTGTTGTAGTCGTCGTTGTTGTTGTATAAAACAAGAGCTACTTACTGTGGATTTTTTTTGTTGTTGATGTGATGGATGGAAATGATTCCTCTGCCTCCGCAGCATCACTATCTTCAATGGATGGTAACACCGCATTGTGTGTTTTTTATGGGGTTTTATAATCCAAGAGTAGTTATTGTTGTTGGAAATATAAGGATGTTGGTGAAATTTAGTGGTAGCATCCTTGTACTAATACCAATGATGTTCGGAAAATCATTTTGATTTCTTGCTTTTCTATCCCCAATTTTTGTATTTGGAACTGGGGTTTTGAGGAGTTTTCTTTTTTGTTTTGAAAATCCATTTGATTTTCCCTCCACTTGATTGTCGTTTAGTGCCTGCCATTGTGTGGTTATTGCTGTTGAATTTTTATTGTTGTTGTGTAGATAGATTTCCATTGTTGTTGACAGAGTTACTGGGATCCTAAGGCTGCTTTTGTTGTTGTTATGACTGTTCATCATGGTGTTCGATATGCGACAGCAAATAATGTTGTTTTCGAATTGCTTTAATAATTCAAGTATCAAACACTTGTGTTTGCCTTTCGCCGATTCCGCAATAATACATTTTTATGGGTATGTTTTGTTATTTATCTCTCTAGAGGATTCCAATGATGGGATGCACTGAAAAAAAAATAATGAAAGAGAAAAATTATGTAAAACATATTTTAAACTAAGGTCTTAAGAAATATTTTTAAAAACTCCAGGTCTTGAGAAAATATTAAAAAAAAATCAACCATTTCTGAAGGAAAACACCTTTCAAAGACCGTGAAAAACTATTTTAAAACATCGATTTTTTTCAAAAAAATATTCTTTAAAAAATCCACGCCTTGTGTCCTGAGACCTTTTCAAAAAATATTCTTTAAAAAATCCACGCCTTGTGTCCTGAGACCTTTTCAAAAAATATTCTTTAAAAAATCCACGCCTTGTGTCCTGAGACCTTTTCAAAAAATATTCTTTAAAAAATCCACGCCTTGTGTCCTGAGACCTTTTCAAAAAATATTCTTTAAAAAATCCACGCCTTGTGTCCTGAGACCTTTTCAAAAAATATTCTTTAAAAAATCCACGCCTTGTGTCCTGAGACCTTTTCAAAAAATATTCTTTAAAAAATCCACGCCTTGTGTCCTGAGACCTTTTCAAAAAATATTCTTTAAAAAATCCACGCCTTGTGTCCTGAGACCTTTTCAAAAAATATTCTTTAAAAAATCCACGCCTTGTGTCCTGAGACCTTTTCAAAAAATATTCTTTAAAAAATCCACGCCTTGTGTCCTGAGACCTTTTCAAAAAATATTCTTTAAAAAATCCACGCCTTGTGTCCTGAGACATTTTCAAAAAATATTCTTTAAAAAATCCACGCCTTCTGTCCTGAGACCTTTTCAAAAAATATTCTTTAAAAAATCCACGCCTTGTGTCCTGAGACCTTTTCAAAAAATATTCTTTAAAAAATCCACGCCTTGTGTCCTGAGACCTTTTCAAAAAATATTCTTTAAAAAATCCACGCCTTGTGTCCTGAGACCTTTTCAAAAAATATTCTTTAAAAAATCCACGCCTTGTGTCCTGAGACCTTTTCAAAAATATTCTTTAAAATATCCACGCCTTGTGTCCTGAGTCCTTTTCAAAAATATTCTTTAAAATATCCACGCCTTCTGTCCTGAGTCCTTTTCAAAAATATTCTTTAAAAAATCCACGCCTTGGAAAAGTCCTTCAGAAATATTCTTTAAAATATCCACGCCTTGTGTCCTGAGTCCTTTTCAAAAATATTCTTTAAAATATCCACGCCTTGTGTCCTGAGTCCTTTTCAAAAATATTCTTTAAAAAATCCACGCCTTGGAAAAGTCCTTCAGAAATATTCTTTAAAATATCCATGCCTTGGAAAGGTCCTGAGTCCTTTTCAAAAAAATATTCTTTAAAATATCCACGCCTTGTGTCCTGAGTCCTTTTCAAAAATATTCTTTAAAAAATCCACGCCTTGGAAAAGTCCTTCAGAAATATTCTTTAAAATATCCACGCCTTGGAAAGGTCCTGAGTTCTTTTCAAAAAATATTCTTTAAAAAATCCACGCCTTGGAAAGGTCCTTCAGAAATATTCTTTAAAAAATCCACGCCTTGGAAAGGTCCTTCAGAAATATTCTTTAAAAAATCCACGCCTTGTGTGGGTCCTTCAGAAATATTCTTTAAAAAATCCACGCCTTGTGTGGGTCCTTCAGAAATATTCTTTAAAAAATCCACGCCTTGTGTGGGTCCTTCAGAAATATTCTTTAAAAAATCCACGCCTTGTGTGGGTCCTTCAGAAATATTCTTTAAAAAATCCACGCCTTGTGTGGGTCCTTCAGAAATATTCTTTAAAAAATCCACGCCTTGTGTGGGTCCTTCAGAAATATTCTTTAAAAAATCCACGCCTTGTGTGGGTCCTTCAGAAATATTCTTTAAAAAATCCACGCCTTGTGTGGGTCCTTCAGAAATATTCTTTAAAAAATCCACGCCTTGTGTGGGTCCTTCAGAAATATTCTTTAAAAAATCCACGCCTTGTGTGGGTCCTTCAGAAATATTCTTTAAAAAATCCACGCCTTGTGTGGGTCCTTCAGAAATATTCTTTAAAAAATCCACGTCTTGGAAAGGTTCTTCAGAAATATTCTTTAAAAAATCCACGCCTTGGAAAGGTCCTTCAGAAATATTCTTTAAAAAATCCACGCCTTGGAAAGGTCCTTCAGAAATATTCTTTAAAAAATCCACGCCTTGGAAAGGTCCTTCAGAAATATTCTTTAAAAAATCCACGTCTTGTGTGGGTCCGTCAGAAATATTCTTTAAAAAATCCACGTCTTGTGTGGGTCCGTCAGAAATATTCTTTAAAAAATCCACGCCTTGGAAAGGTCCTTTTCAAAAATATTCTTTAAAAAATCCACGCCTTGGAAAGGTCCTTTTCAAAAATATTCTTTAAAAAATCCACGCCTTGGAAAGGTCCTTTTCAAAAATATTCTTTAAAAAATCCACGCCTTGGAAAGGTCCTTTTCAAAAATATTCTTTAAAAAATCCACGCCTTGGAAAGGTCCTTTTCAAAAATATTCTTTAAAAAATCCACGCCTTGGAAAGGTCCTTTTCAAAAATATTCTTTAAAAAATCCACGCCTTGGAAAGGTCCTTTTCAAAAATATTCTTTAAAAAATCCACGCCTTGGAAAGGTCCTTTTCAAAAATATTCTTTAAAAAATCCACGCCTTGGAAAGGTCCTTTTCAAAAATATTCTTTAAAAAATCCACGCCTTGGAAAGGTCCTTTTCAAAAATATTCTTTAAAAAATCCACGCCTTGGAAAGGTCCTTTTCAAAAATATTCTTTAAAAAATCCACGCCTTGGAAAGGTCCTTTTCAAAAATATTCTTTAAAAAATCCACGCCTTGGAAAGGTCCTTTAGAAATATTCTTTAAAAAATCCACGCCTTGTGTCCTGAGTCCTTTTCAAAAATATTCTTTAAAAAATCCACGCCTTGGAAAGGTCCTTTTCAAAAATATTCTTTAAAAAATCCACGCCTTGGAAAGGTCCTTTTCAAAAATATTCTTTAAAAAATCCACGCCTTGGAAAGGTCCTTTTCAAAAATATTCTTTAAAAAATCGACGCCTTGAAAAGGTCCTTCAGAAATATTCTTTAAATAATGCACGCCTTGGAAAGGTCCTTCAGAAATATTCTTTAAAAAATCCACGCCTTGGAAAGGTCCTTCAGAAATATTCATTAAAAAATCCACGCCTTGGAAAGGTCCTTCAGAAATATTCTTTAAAAAATCCACGCCTTGGAAAGGTCCTTCAGAAATATTCTTTAAAAAATCCACGCCTTGGAAAGGTCCTTCAGAAATATTCTTTAAAAAATCCACGCCTTGGAAAGGTCCTTCAGAAATATTCTTTAAAAAATCCACGCCTTGGAAAGGTCCTTCAGAAATATTCTTTAAAAAATCCACGCCTTGGAAAGGTCCTTCAGAAATATTCTTTAAAAAATCCACGCCTTGGAAAGGTCCTTCAGAAATATCCTTTAAAAAATCCACGCCTTGGAAAGGTCCTTCAGAAATATTCTTTAAAAAATCCACGCCTTGGAAAGGTCCTTCAGAAATATTCTTTAAAAAATCCACGCCTTGGAAAGGTCCTTCAGAAATATTCTTTAAAAAATCCACGCCTTGTGTGGGTCCCTCAGAAATATTCTTTAAAAAATCCACGCCTTGTGTGGGTCCTTCAGAAATATTCTTTAAAAATCAACGCCTTGTGTGGGTCCTTCAGAAATATTCTTTAAAAAATCCACGCCTTGTGTGGGTCCTTCAGAAATATTCTTTAAAAAATCCACGGCTTGGAAAGGTCCTTTAGAAATATTCTTTAGAAAATCCACGCCTTGGAAAGGTCCCTCAGAAATATTCTTTAAAAGATCCACGCCTTGTGTGGGTCCTTCAGAAATATTCTCTAAAAGATCCACGCCTTGTGTGGGTTTTTCAGAAATATTCTCTAAAATATCCACGCCTTGTGTGAGTCCTTTTGAAAAATATTCTTTAAAAAATCCACGCCTTGTTTGGGTTCTTCAGAAACATTCTTTAAAAAATCCACGCCTTGGAAAGGTCCTTTTCAAAAATATTCTTTAAAAAATCCACGCCTTGGAAAGGTCCTTTTCAAAAATATTCTTTAAAAAATCCACGCCTTGGAAAGGTCCTTTAGAAATATTCTTTAAAGAATCCACGCCTTTGAAAAAATCCACGCCTTTGTTGGCCCTGAAACATTTTTAATCTTAACCAAAAAATTGTCTAAATATTTTCAATTTAACTCCCCAAGTAAGGATAACAAAAGGGATAATCATTAACCATATCCTACAATACATATACATGTACATATATTAAATACCATCGACTTGCTCTCACTTAGTCCGATGAGAGAGGAGGGGTGAGGGGGAAATTAAATTAAATCTTCTTAAATTGATATCGCCACCGTTACCAATCACAGCGGGAAACATGGATGATACCCAAAATGTTCGTCGTTCTACTCAAGCGTGTTCCATTGTTAGCACAGACACACACACTCACACAAATCAACTATAAGGACACTGAGAGAGACAATTAAATTGTCAACGACAACAAGGATGCTGCTGCCATATCCTCCAAAAAAACAATATCGAAGCGACATCATCGTCCCATCCACCATAATCAAAGATTGCCCAACCATTCATTCGATGTTCTGCCCATTTGAAGAAGAATGGCAATCAAAGAAGGAAAGAAAGGAAGACCAACAACAACAACAAAATAAAGCGAATAAACGACATTTTGCCAAACAACAACTGAAAAGAGCGAGCGGGATGTCAGCGGGTGAAGAAGAGCATATCGTCAGCCCAAACCACATATCGTTGTTTCGATTTTTTTTTTTTGTTTTTTTGCTTAGCATCAGAACAGAACATCAAAGCAAATGTGGTGGCTGGCAGGCAAGCCGACCGACCGAGTGGCAGTCATGATGTATTAGCAGCGACAGCACTGGCTAAAATAGCGACAGGATACAGGATGCGGTGGTAATAATCCGTTCTTTGTCAGCAAATTTAGTGAAACACCAAATAATAGTCATCGACACAACACACTTAACTATAATACAATAGAACCACTTACATGTGTGTGTGTGTTTGTGTATATATGTATTGGTACTTATATACATTTATATATATATAGCTGTTTATTAAATTGCTATGATAGTACAAGCTAAATCAAAATATGTTGTTAGGGATGTATGTACAAGGGGCCAAATTATGTAGAACTAAATAGAAACACATAGAGCACATGTATTAGGGTGTAACCGATGACCAAGAAGTGGATTTCAAGCCGAAATAGGATTGAATTTATTACAAAAATATTATTGAAGGATCAAAAAGGACGTCGATTTATAAACAAAATATTTCTTAAGGACCAAATAAGGCGTTATAAGGACCAGAATAGCCGTCGATTTATTAAAAAAAAAAATATTTTTTAGGACCAAAATAGGCGTGGATTTATTTAAAAAATTCTTTAAGGACCAAAGGACCTTCGAGAAATTATGTTGTTTTCTACTTGGTCTTTCCATCTAATTCGTGGCCTTCCTTTTATATGCCTTTTGAGTTGGGGCATTCTCATTCATTCGCACAAAATGGCCTAGCCATCGTAGTCGCTGCAGCTCAATACGACTGACTATGTCGATGTTCGCGTATAAATTGTAAAGCTCGTGGTCCATACGACGCCGATATTCACCGTCAACGCAGATCGGCCCGTAAATCTTTCGGAGAATTTTTCTTTCAAACACCCCAAGAGCTGCCTCATCTGCTTGCGCAAGTACCCATGCTTCAGATCCATATAACAGCACGGGTAGTATCAGCGTCTTGTAAAGTGTGTGTTTGGTCTGGCGGGAGGTGGCCTTGTTTCTAAACTGCTTACTTAGATCATAGTAGCATCTGTTGGCCATCACTATCCTTCTCCGAATTTCAAAATTGATGTAATTAGTTTTATTTATGGCCGTATAATATATAAAATCTTTAACTACCTCGAAGCTGTAGTTCTCAAGTCCCCAGTTGGTCCGAGTCTACTGGACGTCTTGCGCATTGATACCTTCAGCTTGGTCTTCTCGCCGGTTACTGCCAGACCCACTTTGGCAGACTCCTTCTCAATTTGTTCAAAGGTGGCTGTTACTGCCCGCAATGTTCGTCCCATTATATGGATGCCATCGGTGTAGGGCAAATGACTTGTGTAGTTTGGTATTCAGAGTGTCATTTCTGTTCACTTTTGCGTCTCGTATAACGTTTTCCAGCAGGATGTTAAAAATATCACACGATAAACTGTCACCTTGTCTGAATCCTCGTCCGATATTGAAGGGCTCCGATAGGACCTTTCCGACTTGAACTGCAGACCTTGTGCCACTTAAAGATATCCTGCATAGCCAGCGTTAATTTTGCAGGAATGCCAAATGCAGACATGGCTTTAAATACCTCCGATCGGATAGGTCGACAGTCCTGCGGCTTTATAGTCGATGAATAGGTGAAATGTGTCGATGAGTTTTTCGTGGGGTTTTTCCAGGATTTTGCGCAGAGTGAAAATCTGGTCAATGGTGGATTTGTCAGGTCTGAAGCCGCATTGGTATGGTCCAATAATGTCATTGACCATTGGCGTCAATCGTTCACACAGCACACTGGATAGCACTTCATATGCGATTGGAAGGAGACTTATTCCTCTATAATTGCCACATATCGACTTGTCTACTTTTTTGTGAACGGGACACAGGATGCTGAAGTTCCAATCATTGAGCATGCATTCTTCTAGACAAATTGTACTAATGAGCTGGTGCATGCTCCTGACCAGCATCTGACCACCAGTCTTGAATAGTTCGGCTGGTAACCCATCGGCTCCAGCTGCTTTATTGTTCTTCAACCGATTAATTGCTATTCTGACCTCATCTTGGCTAGATGGAATACACTC
Source organism: Musca vetustissima (assembly GCF_032173495.1). Classification (NCBI taxonomy): domain Eukaryota; kingdom Metazoa; phylum Arthropoda; class Insecta; order Diptera; family Muscidae; genus Musca; species Musca vetustissima. The sequence goes on from NW_026875952.1 coordinate 185,331, forward strand.
TATACCGCCATTTCTTATTGGTTCTGGGGTATCATCTTCGCCGCTACTATTTGATACCAGAAGCTTTTCAAAATGCTCCACATCCTCAGCACACTGTCTGTATCTGTCACCAGGTTTCCTTCTTCATCTCTACAGGAGGATGTGCCTACAACAAAACCTTCGGTTTGGTGTTTTACTCGTTGGTAAAATTTCCGGACTTTATTCTGACTCCTGTACATCTCGATTGGCTCACGTTCACGTTTTTCTTGTTCTTTCTTCTTTTTTTCTGAAAATACATTTCTCCTCTCTCCTTTATTCCCAACTATTCTCCATCGCATTACGTGTTGCTACTGTCTGCAGGGTTGCCCGATACGCTTTGTCTTTTTGCCTCTGTAGCATCACGACACTCCTGATCGTGCCATGGGTTGTTTGATGTTGGTTTTTGGTACCCAATTGTTGCTTTTGTTGCAGTTTATAGGGAGTGGGTAATTCTTTGCCATTGTGCTTTTATATTATTATCGGGACAAGGAGTGCTTTCGTCAAGCAGTTAGGTAATTTGGGCGGAGTACGTTCTGCTATCTGAGGTATGTGCAGCTTTTCGATGTCGAGTTTCAATGTTGCATTAGATCGCACATTTGCTGCAACATTGAGACGAGTGCGAACCTTGGCTGCTACAAGGTAATGACCTGAATCGATATTCGCTCCTCTTATCGATCGAACGTCTAAAACACTGGACGAGTGCCTTCCGTCCATATTGTGATGGTCAATTTGATTTCTCCCTGCTTGATCAGAAGAAATCAAAGAGGCCTTGTGTATATCGATATGCTTGAATCTGGTGCTGCTAACTACCATGTTTTTTGCTGCCGCTAAGTCAATCAACCTCGGATGTCGGATGTTTCTTCGTGGGGGCTGAATTTTCTGACAGTGGGGTCAAACATATTTTCCCTTCCGATTTTTGCCTTAAAATCTCCTAGTAGAATTTTAATGTCACGGTTAGGGCAGCGGTCACATGCAGTTTCTAGGCGCTCGTAAAATATGTCTTTGGTCTGCTCATCTTTGTCTTCGTTCGGAGTATGGGCGCAAATAAGACTGATGTGGAAGAACTTCGATTTTATGCGGACTTTAGCAATTCCCTCATCTACTGGAGTGAATCTGGAGACGAGGTCTTTTATTTTCCTATTAGCCATAATTCTGCAGCCAAATTCACGTCTCGTTTCATGGCAGTTATAATACAGGGCGTAATCATCTGATTTACTTACGCCAGACCCTTTCCATCGCATTTCCTGTAAGGCAATAATATCGATTTGGTACTTCTTGAGTATATCCGCCAAAGCGAGAACTGCGCCTGTTCTGTACAACGTGCACACATTCCAAGTGTAGATTCGCAGATCGTGGTCCTTTATACGTTTGCGGGGATCGTCAACATAAGGGGGGTTTGGTTTTCGTTTTCTTTGCCTTTTCATAGTAGGTTGGATTTTCCGAGAGTGGGCAACTAACCCGACGTCTCAACCCATTTTTTATAGTTCTTATGGGCACATATCAGTTACTATTTCAATGAATGATGCAAATAGTAACCCCAGGTGACACCGCGGGCCAATCAGAGCCGTGTCTTGCTATCTATAATCCCCTACGCCACCCCTTGAAAAATATTCTTTAAAAAATTCACGCTGACCTGAATAAATATTCTTTAAAAGATCCAGGCCTATGATGACCCTTGGAAAATATTCTTTAAAAAATCCACGCCTATGATGATCGTTGAAAAATATTCTTTAAAAGATCCACGCCTTTGATGACCCTCGAAAAATATTCTTTAAAAAATCCACGCTTATGATGACCCTTGAAAAATATTCTTTGAAAGATCCACGTCTATGATGACCTTGAAAAATAAAAGATCCACGCCTATAATGACCCTTGAAAAATATTCTTTAAAATATCCACGCCTATGATGACCCTTGAAAAATATTCTTTAAAAAATCCACGCCTATGATGACCCTTGAAAAATATTCTTTAATAAATCCACGCCTCAGTTGGCCCTTGAAAAATATTCTTTAATAAATCCACGCCTATGTTGGCCCTTGAAAAATATTCTTTAATAAATCCACGCCTCAGTTGGCCCTTGAAAAATATTCTTTAATAAATCCACGCCTCAGTTGGCCCTTGAAAAATATTCTTTAATAAATCCACGCCTCAGTTGGCCCTTGAAAAATATTCTTTAATAAATCCACGCCTCAGTTGGCCCTTGAAAAATATTCTTTAATAAATCCACGCCTCAGTTGGCCCTTGAAAAATATTCTTTAATAAATCCACGCCTCAGTTGGCCCTTGAAAAATATTCTTTAATAAATCCACGCCTCAGTTGGCCCTTGAAAAATATTCTTTAATAAATCCACGCCTCAGTTGGCCCTTGAAAAATATTCTTTAATAAATCCACGCCTCAGTTGGCCCTTGAAAAATATTCTTTAATAAATCCACGCCTCAGTTGGCCCTTGAAAAATATTCTTTAATAAATCCACGCCTCAGTTGGCCCTTGAAAAATATTCTTTAATAAATCCACGCCTCAGTTGGCCCTTGAAAAATATTCTTTAATAAATCCACGCCTCAGTTGGCCCTTGAAAAATATTCTTTAATAAATCCACGCCTCAGTTGGCCCTTGAAAAATATTCTTTAATAAATCCACGCCTCAGTTGGCCCTTGAAAAATATTCTTTAATAAATCCACGCCTCAGTTGGCCCTTGAAAAATATTCTTTAATAAATCCACGCCTCAGTTGGCCCTTGAAAAATATTCTTTAATAAATCCACGCCTCAGTTGGCCCTTGTAAAATATTCTTTAATAAATCCACGCCTCAGTTGGCCCTTGAAAAATATTCTTTAATAAATCCACGCCTCAGTTGGCCCTTGAAAAATATTCTTTAATAAATCCACGCCTATGAACCCACTGAAATAATATTCTTTAATAAGATCCACGCCTATGATGACCTTTGATGACTATGATGACCCTTGAAAAATATTCTTTAAAAAAATCCACGCCTATGATGACCCTTGAGAATATTCTTTAAAAGATCCACGCCTATGATGACCCTTGAAAAATAAATCCTCACTAATATTGGTCCGTGAGGGGGCCTTCTTTAAAACTCCACGCCTTTTAAGCACTTCTAAGATATTCTTAAAAATCCACCCGATGGAAAGATCCTTTAAAAATCAACTCCTTGGAGTGGTCCTTCTTTAAAAACAATTTTAATTTTGAATGTAAAGGATATTTGTTTTCAATCAAAAAAAAAAAAAAAATCCATGCAAGCAAACAATAATTCAATTTAATTTTGCCTTTATAAAAACAACAACAACAAAAGTTGAAGAGAAATGAATCCAAGAAGAAGAAAAAGAAGAATTCCGAAAGGACATAAAAAACGAAGAAGTCAAAATTCATTTCATATTTCAATGAAAATCTTGTTATGAGCAGAAAAAAATCCTTATCTTAATATTGACATTACTTTGATGTCGTTCACACATACACACACACACTACTAACACACACACAAGCAAACGAACCAAAAGAACAAGATTTAAAAATGTTAACTTTATAATTCCAAAATGGCAAGAAAGAGAAGAGCAAAAAAAAACTGCAGAGATAACGGAAAAAAAGGAAGAAGCAGGGAACGCACAAAGTTCTGGTTAAAAAAACATTCGCACATAAAAATGCAAACTTATGCATTGATGAGAATTTTACATACATATATATTGCGATGATAAATGTATCTATGTGTGTATGTATAACAAATACTGATAAAGCTCCACCAAACAACGACATAACTTTGAATATCCTTGCATAGCAAAGAGTGAAAACGAGCCACTGTAGAATGCCATAATATGAGTTTGTGTGGGTGTACATTAATATGTATGTATATATAGATGTATATGTATGTATATATACATGTATATGTATGTATATATACATTTATATGTATGTATATATATATATATATCTACTCTATGTGTGTTTGACATAATAAAATATTATTATTAAAAGGCACATCAAAGTTACAAAGGTATGTTTTGTTGCCCAAGAAC